>NW_028164815.1:0-279993 GCF_964263955.1 Coregonus lavaretus
AATGAACTACTACCCCTCTATCTAGGGTTACAATGAACTACTACCCCTCTATCTAGGGTTACAATGAACTACTACCCCTCTATCTAGGGTTACAATGAACTACTACCCCTCTATTTAGGGTTACAATGAACTACTACCCCTCTATCTAGGGTTACAATGAACTACTACCCCTCTATCTAGGGTTACAATGAACTACTACCCCTCTATCTAGGGTTACAATGAACTACTACCCCTCTATCTAGGGTTACAATGAACTACTACCCCTCTATCTAGGGTTACAATGAACTACTACCCCTCTATCTAGGGTTACAATGAACTACTACCCCTCTATCTAGTTACAATGAACTACTACCCCTCTATCTAGGGTTACAATGAACTACTACCCCTCTATCTAGGGTTACAATGAACTACTACCCCTCTATCTAGGGTTACAATGAACTACTACCCCTCTATCTAGTTACAATGAACTACTACCCCTCTATCTACGGTTACAATGAACTACTACCCCTCTATCTAGGGTTACAATGAACTACTACCCCTCTATCTAGGGTTACAATGAACTACTACCCCTCTATCTAGGGTTACAATGAACTACTACCCCTCTATCTAGTTACAATGAACTACTACCCCTCTATCTAGGGTTACAATGAACTACTACCCCTCTATCTAGGGTTACAATGAACTACTACCCCTCTATCTAGGGTTACAATGAACTACTACCCCTCTATCTAGGTTTACAATGAACTACTACCCCTCTATCTAGGGTTACAATGAACTACTACCCCTCTATCTAGGGTTACAATGAACTACTACCCCTCTATCTAGGGTTACAATGAACTACTACCCCTCTATCTAGGGTTACAATGAACTACTACCCCTCTCTCTAGTTACAATGAACTACTACCCCTCTATCTAGGGTTACAATGAACTACTACCCCTCTATCTAGGGTTACAATGAACTACTACCCCTCTATCTAGGGTTACAATGAACTACTACCCCTCTATCTAGGGTTACAATGAACTACTACCCCTCTATCTAGGGTTACAATGAACTACTACCCCTCTATCTAGGGTTACAATGAACTACTACCCCTCTATCTAGGGTTACAATGAACTACTACCCCTCTATCTAGGGTTACAATGAACTACTACCCCTCTATCTAGGGTTACAATGAACTACTACCCCTCTATCTAGGGTTACAATGAACTACTACCCCTCTATCTAGGGTTACAATGAACTACTACCCCTCTATCTAGGGTTACAATGAACTACTACCCCTCTATCTAGGTTTACAATGAACTACTACCCCTCTATCTAGTTACAATGAACTACTACCCCTCTATCTAGGGTTACAATGAACTACTACCCCTCTATCTAGGGTTACAATGAACTACTACCCCTCTATCTAGGGTTACAATGAACTACTACCCCTCTATCTAGGGTTACAATGAACTACTACCCCTCTATCTAGGGTTACAATGAACTACTACCCCTCTATCTAGGGTTACAATGAACTACTACCCCTCTATCTAGGGTTACAATGAACTACTACCCCTCTATCTAGGGTTACAATGAACTACTACCCCTCTATCTAGGGTTACAATGAACTACTACCCCTCTATCTAGGGTTACAATGAACTACTACCCCTCTATCTAGGGTTACAATGAACTACTACCCCTCTATCTAGGGTTACAATGAACTACTACCCCTCTATCTAGGGTTACAATGAACTACTACCCCTCTATCTAGGGTTACAATGAACTACTACCCCTCTATCTAGGGTTACAATGAACTACTACCCCTCTATCTAGGGTTACAATGAACTACTACCCCTCTATCTAGGGTTACAATGAACTACTACCCCTCTATCTAGGACTAGAAGTCCGTTTGAAGTGGTTGAGCTCATTCCACAGTCTGAGCAGTGGTAAGAATTCTCTCCTGTGTGTTTTCTCTTGTGTAAAGCCAGGCTTCCTGACTGAGTGAATCTCTTCCCACACTGATCACAACCAAAAGGCTTCTCTCCAGTGTGTATTCTCTTGTGTCCAGCCAGGTGTCCTGACTGAGTGAATCTCTTCCCACATTGATCACAGCTATAAGGTTTCTCTCCTGTGTGTATTCTCTTGTGTCCAGCCAGGTGTCCTGACTGAGTGAATCTCTTCCCACATTGATCACAGCTATAAGGTTTCTCTCCTGTGTGTATTCTCTTATGTCCAGCCAGGTGTCCTGACTGAGTGAATCTCTTCCCACATTGATCACAGCTATAAGGTTTCTCTCCTGTGTGTATTCTCTTGTGTCCAGCCAGGTGTCCTGACTGAGTGAATCTCTTCCCACATTGATCACAGCTATAAGGTTTCTCTCCTGTGTGTATTCTCTTATGTCCAGCCAGGTGTCCTGACTGAGTGAATCTCTTCCCACATTGATCACAGCTATAAGGTTTCTCTCCTGTGTGTATTCTCTTATGTCCAGCCAGGTGTCCTGACTGAGTGAATCTCTTCCCACATTGATCACAGCTATAAGGTTTCTCTCCTGTGTGTATTCTCTTATGTCCAGCCAGGTGTCCTGACTGAGTGAATCTCTTCCCACATTGATCACAGCTATAAGGTTTCTCTCCTGTGTGTATTCTCTTGTGTCCAGCCAGGTGTCCTGACTGAGTGAATCTCTTCCCACATTGATCACAGCTATAAGGTTTCTCTCCTGTGTGTATTCTCTTGTGTCCAGCCAGGTGTCCTGACTGAGTGAATCTCTTCCCACATTGATCACAGCTATAAGGTTTCTCTCCTGTGTGTATTCTCTTGTGTCCAGCCAGGTGTCCTGACTGAGTGAATCTCTTCCCACATTGATCACAGCTATAAGGTTTCTCTCCTGTGTGTATTCTCTTGTGTCCAGCCAGGTGTCCTGACTGAGTGAATCTCTTCCCACATTGATCACAGCTATAAGATTTATCTCCAGTGTGTATTCTCTGGTGTATTACCAGCTGGTCTGATATAGAAAAACTCTTCCCACATTGATCACAGCTGTAATGCTTCTCTCCTGTGTGTATTCTCTTGTGTCCAGCCAGGTGTCCTGACTGAGTGAATCTCTTCCCACATTGATCACAGCTGTAAGGCTTCTCTCCTGTGTGTATTCTCTGGTGTGTTTTAAGTATTGCTGAAGAGGTGAAACTCTTTCCACAGTCAAAGCAGCGGTGAGGTTTCTTCCCTGTAAGTCTCTGCTGGTGTTTCTTGAGGTCTTCTGATCTGGAGAGACTCTTCTCTGCCTCGTCAGCATCATGATGTTGGTTAGCCTCCCCAGATGATAAGCCCCTTCTACTGAGAGAGCGACGGTTAGGGCTGTCCCTCCGTCCCGGTGTTTTCCTGCAGTCGACCAGCAGCACAGACACCCTCTTCAGACCCATCAGTAAGTTACCAGGAGAGGCACGACCTGGGGACCCCAAGAGGGGGAGGGGGGAGGAGGGTTGGAGGGAGAGGGAGGAGGGGGGTGGGATAGGTGTTTCCTGATTCATTGTAGAAACGTGTGTTTATGGTCGATTGCAGAGTTCAGGCAATGCAAGAGGAAATGCGTTCTGAGAAAGAAAGAGGAGTAGGGACATCGGTTAAACCCGTAACCGTCGTATTCCTGCCCTCCTTGAACGCATCGCGGGTCTGAATTGCGCTGACCGAGGCCACAGCCTGCGGCAGGGCACCATCCCCAGCAAGCGATTGCGTCATCTTAGGTGAAGTCTGTAGTATGAGGTCTCTATGAGGTAAAAACAAGGCGGCGCCTTGATACCTTCTTAACTTTCACCTTCTGTGTGTGTTCAACTCTGCACCCCTGTTGGTTTGAGTCACGCTCAGTGTGGTGAGTATTAGCGCGTTCAAAGGGAAGTGGGGGCGCCGATACACTGGGCACCTTCGTGACCGTGGTAATCGGGCCCTCCGTGAACGCAGCATGGGTCTGAATCGCACTAACCGAGACCTTAGTCTGCGATAGTGTGCCATCCCCAAATAGCGGCTGCGTCATCATGTCTCCTGACTGAGACTGCAGACTGCTATGAGAGACACTCACTACAGTACTCCTTGGGGTCTGTAAAGTGAGGTCTCTTTGAGATAAGCCAAGATGGTGTCTTGGTATCTTTCCTCACTTCACCTCCTGTGTGCGTTCAGCTCTGCACCTCTGGTGGGCTGAACTACGCTCAGTGTGGTGAGTATTAGCGCGTTCAGAAAGAAGTGGGGGCGCCGATACACTGGGCACCTTCGTGACCGTGGTAATCGGGCCCTTCTTGAACGCAGCATGGGTCTGGGTCGTACTAACAGAGACCTTAGTCTGTGATAGTGCGCCATCCCCAATTTGGTTATTATCAGCGCGTTCTGAGAGAAAACGGGGGCGCCGATACGTTGGTTACGCCCGTAACCGTAGTAATCAGGCCCTCCGTGACCGCAGCACGGGTCTGAACTGCACTGACTGAGGCGTTAGCCTGAGACAGAGCGCCGTCCCGAATAGCGGTCGCGTCATCATGCCATTATCTGGCTGAGACTGCAGCCTGCTATGTGAGACACTCACTACAGCACTCCTAGGAGTCTGTAAAGTGAGGTCTTTATAAGGTACACTTAATACCTTTTATATACCTGCCTTATGTGTGCATTCAGCAACGCACCATGGTGGGCTGAGCTGCACTCATAGTGGTAAGAGAGAGAGCGAGAGTGAGGAAGGTCGAACGCTCTCGGATGTATTATGGAAAAGGGGCTCTTTTTTGACAGTGTCAAGTAGAGCCAACCCTTTATTACACACATCAACAAAAAACATTCTCCTCCATACACTCAACGGTAGAGTGGGGGGGGGCAGTGGGCTCGGTCACAGCAGGCGCTGTGCCGTCTTCCGTTCTCTCCCCCTCGCCTGTCATAAACGGCGTCTCTTCTGGCCGCCCTTCGGGTGATGCCAGGATGACGCTTTAATGACCTCTCTCGCCGGCACCTCTGGCGCTGCAGGGGGGGGGACGAGGCCCGCTCCCTTGCTGCTTGAGGCCGCCGTCTGACGCCAAGCTGTAGCGAGAGTAACGGCCGCCCTTCCTCATATCCACTTCCGGGTTGGAGGGAATGGGGGGCAGCTTAATCTCCCGCTGTTTAGCAGCCCACTCAATGAGACCTGAGAATTCAGGCACAGAGAGGCTGTGGCGTCATCATCCAGGGATGTAATGACCTCACAATTTCCCGAAGGAAAAGGGGTGTTAAACATCTGGGTCAGTGTAATGAATTGTTCCAATAGAATATTCATTTCTTCCCCAATAGCCCTGTCATCTCCTGAGTCAGCGCCTTCAGATGATGCCTCAGAAGCTGAGACTAACACTGATAGCACATCCTCAAGAGGAATATCCTCCCTAAAAATGCCCAACGCTGCTTCCACTCCTTCAAAAAGGAGGGCGCAGCTGGCGCATAGTGGGGGATTAATGAAGCTGTCCCTGGCGTGCTGTGTCCCTCAACCCACGAAACATATGTCGGGGGGGTCGACAGCCGCCAAGGGGAACAGCGACATTGAGCTCTGAAAAGAGCTTTTGTTAAATACTTACCCTATGGATAAGCTTGGTGTGCTCATTGTAGGACGACATCGATGATCTGGAAAATCGACGCCGTTTTCTTCGTCCTGAGTCTTCTCTTCGTCTCTTCTTGGCTTCTTCAGTCTAGTCCAGTCGCTGAAGAAAAAGGGAGGCTGATTGAGGGGAGGCACCCCCTCTTATAGGGACACCTGTACTCCTATTGGCTGTAGGTGTGTGCATAATTTTGTCTCAGGCTGCTGCTGCCTTAGGGCAGAGGGTAAACCACTAGGAGCAGAGCTCCCCTATGGGGCGGAGCTCCACGATATAGAACGGCAGTGTATCAAATACTTGTTCTCCCCACTGTAGTTGGCTTATATGTTTGACTTGGAGCAGAGAGGGGGATGGGAGCAGAGAAGGGGATGGGAGGCTGATCATTGATTGGCTGTAGTGTAGGGTGTGTCATACAATGTATCAAAATTCCAACTGCTAGCTCAAAATCTCACTCAAATGTACCACTAATATGAAAATGTTCCACAGATTGTCTTGCAGAATACTATGCACTGACAAAACATTTAGTGTTACAAATCAAAGCTTAACATTAAAATATGTGATTTCAAATGACTAAATAAAATTCAGACAGGCCTGTAATGTGCTCTCTAACACAAACATAAACTGTGTTGTTGTCAACCTTTTCACAGATCTAGGATCAGGTGACCTCCACAGAATGTTAACATTAGCCACAAATATCTGACTTCTGCAGAGTGCACAACCAACAGTTTCACAGGTCAACACGTCTCTGCCCAGGGTTGCCATGTATGCTTTTTTGGGGTTTATTGAGGTACTTTGGAAACTTTGCTGCAGGTGAAAGGTTTTGGTCGCTGGGTGCAAGGTTTTATACTACTTCTATATTGCAACTTTACCAACATGGCATTTTAAAACATTTATTAATTTCCCTGTAATCTGCTGAAATTGTGCTAGTTTTCAGGCTTTGAAGGCAGGTTTTGAGTGACTTCTTAGAAATTAGCAATTGACCTGGCAAGCCTGTCTCTGCCTTGAGCAGCACCTTTTTAAGGAAGAGGAGGATGGTTGCAGATGTTTACGTTCATGCAAGAAGGTAAGCTATTAACTAAACTGCTAACCAATATTTTAGCTAAAATTGTATTTGTATTTGGTGTATTGGCAAGCAATGCATGTTCCCGTTGTCTTTATTTTTAATTAATTAATGTTAGCTCCCAAATGTCTTTCGGTGGAATCCAACATGCATTGACAATGTTGTGTCAGATATACTGCGTCATGACATTGAAATTGGTAGGCTTATCCAAACAATTCATAAATGTGCAATTGTTACTTTGCATGTTTCTACCTTATACTTATTTACTGCTTGCTAAGGGTTAGCGTGCTAGCTAAGGGTTAGCGTGCTAGCTAAGGGTTAGCGTGCTAGCGATGCTAACGATGCTAGCTATGTTGGCAAGCTAGCTAATAAGTTTAGCATAATTGGTAAACATGTCTTTGATTCAGAATACATCAATACACTGTGGTTAACCCAATGTTACATGCATTGGAAAATAAAATTGCTAGTGTAACTTGAATTGGTTTACAAGCTAGCTAGAAAAGCCAGTTCCTTTTCATCTGTTTTGTCAAGTTATAAGCCTGCATGTGTGCTAAAATATTTAATTAAATCCCCTCATTAAATTAATATATTTAAGTTGCATCAGTTTTTTATAGCCCTTTCTTACCCAAATACCATTTTTTCCGTTGGAATCATTTGGATGAAAATAAGAAATATGTGAAAGGAAATAAGTGACCAGATTTTGTTATTGAAAACCCTGGACATTCACTTCTTTAAAAAATAAATATATATACAGACATTGCCAGATTCTTTAACCAAATCCCTATTTGCTACACTAATTTTTTAAGATCGAAAACAAAATGGAAGATAAGAGTCCAGGAACCTACAAAGCAACCATTCGAGACACCCTTCCTCCAAACCTGCCCACATCAGTCTGACAGCTGATTATTACATAATGCGGAGCTGTAGTAAACTGGGACATGCCGGGCATATCCAACTCGGCACTAAGGGTGGAGGGGGGTGCACAGACGCAGGGTGGCCGCTAGGTGGGTGACTCAAAGCGGTGTGCTCGTCATGCTTCGACATGTCAAGGGAGGTTAGTAATCTGGCTTCAGCCCTACACCGGCGTCAACAGCCGGAGCAATGCTAGCCCTGACATGTCTTTCCGAGCCTATTTAAATCCCGGGGAGACGGGGAAGTGGTTCCTACACTTTATGTACAGAATATGAAGGGTGTATTATAGAGATGTGTGTGTGTGTGTATAAGGGACGTCTACTCTTTAGTACTTCTATTTATTTAGATAGGTAAGCTTGTTTCTGTCTTCCAAAGCTTGTCTTGACGTGTATGTAATTGTATACTTTTATAAGGCATTGCATGTTAACTTTGACATTTTAAATGTATTTTTTGCTCTACTCTTCAACAGGTGAAAGACAGAATGGCAGAGAATTGTGAGAGAATGTCAGAATGGCATAGAACTGGTTCCCAAATAAATACGTTGGACAATGAGAAACTTGTAAGTATTAACTTAAATAGCTCTCCCTCTCTCTCTCTATCACACATTTTACATCATATTTGTTTACAATGACATTGAATCTAAAATAACGTTTTTGTTTTATGTGCTATTTTTTCCCAGGTACGACCAAAAGAGAAACTGCACATCTTATTACAGCAGGCAGGTGCAGACAAAGACGTTTTCACCATGAAAGAGGTATGAAGTGACTTGACAGCTGGCTGTCTTTGTTGCCTGTACCCTGCTGATATAGAAACCACACGTCTTTGGCTCAACTTTAGTTAATCAACTTATTGTTTGCGTGAAGCAGACAGATGAAAACCGTTAAGACCCTCAATGGACATTATATCCCAGACTTTTCAGTTTCCATAATATTTTCTAGTCTCATATTTTAATTACGTTTTTTACATTTAAATATTTGATGTTTTGAATTTCCAATTGCAGTATATCTTAGTTTACTCCTAGAATAGTGGATATTAGTTCATTTCTAAGGAAGGAATAGTTCCTCTTCATGTGTTGTTAGCAGCCAAACTACTGGTATAGAAGTTGTGTAGGTGTTGAATCTGGATTCTTCTCCACATAGTTAGATTTACACTAGTTTCACTATTGGTTGTCGCTTTCATCAACTAAGTACTACATACAGTAGATGCTCTCAAAAAATATAAAGGCTTTTGTCTTGGTTCTGTTGTTTTTCCTGTTGATATACTGTTTTACCTACTTTAGTTGAATGAACTGATTGTCACTCTAGATAAGAGCATCTGCTAAACTAGAATACAAATGCACTGTCATTTACTTATTTTAAACATAAATGGTGAGCTATGATTGGCTAGCAGGTCCCCTTGGTTTTGAAGACATGTCACACAGCTTTGGGGAGAATTGTCAGGGGGTCTATCTGTCTGTGAGGAAGTCTGAGTCATAGAGAGAGATTGGTGTTTATCTTAGTTAGAATGTTAGAACATTCAGTCACCTCTTGACTTCCACTCTGACTCACTGGGGTTCAAATGGACCTCTGGAATGTCAAACTAGTCTGGGACTCCTTCCTCTCTGACTCACTGGGGTTCAAATGGACCTCTGGAATGTCAAACTAGTCTGGGACTCCTTCCTCTCTGACTCACTGGGGTTCAAATGGACCTCTGGGATGTCAAACTAGTCTGGGACTCCTTCCTCTCTGACTCACTGGGGTTCAAATGGACCTCTGGGATGTCAAACTAGTCTGGGACTCCTTCCTCTCTGACTCACTGGGGTTCAAATGGACCTCTGGGATGTCAAACTAGTCTGGGACTCCTTCCTCTCTGACTCACTGGGGTTCAAATGGACCTCTGGGATGTCAAACTAGTCTGGGACTCCTTCCTCTCTGACTCACTGGGGTTCAAATGGACCTCTGGAATGACAAACTAGTCTGGGACTCCTTCCTCTCTGTTGTTCATCAGGGAGACAGTTATCTCAGACTGAGAGGCTGCATTGATGCTTTAGTTTATAGGGTGTTGAGTGTTTAACTGGTCCACATTGATTGCTGGAGAATATGTTTACAGTCTGTGTAATCTGCTTTTATGATAAGGAACTGATGCCTTCATGGCAGTGATCAATCACAATAGCCTCCTGTCAGTTAGAGAAGTATATGGGATAGAGTCATATATTTCTACTCAGTACAGTGATTATGTGTCTTATCAGTTGCCTGTCTAAAATGGGACCCAGAATACTCTTATTCTGTTGCCTGGATCAGTATGGGATGAGGTGTATCAACTAGACTGAGACAGAACTGCCTGGATCAGTATATGGAGAGTAACGACTAGACTGAGACAGAACTGTCTGGATCAGTATATGGAGGGAGGGTAACGACTAGACTGGGACAGAACTGTCTGGATCAGTATATGGAGAGTAACGACTAGACTGAGACAGAACTGCCTGGATCAGTATATGGAGAGTAACGACTAGACTGAGACAGAACTGTCAGGATCAGTATATGGAGAGTAACGACTAGACTGAGACAGAACTGTCTGGATCAGTATATGGAGGGAGGGTAACGACTAGACTGGGACAGAACTGTCTGGATCAGTATATGGAGAGTAACGACTAGACTGAGACAGAACTGTCTGGATCAGTATATGGAGAGTAACGACTAGACTGAGACAGAACTGCCTGGATCAGTATATGGAGAGTAACGACTAGACTGAGACAGAACTGCCTAGATCAGTATATGGAGAGTAACGACTAGACTGAGACAGAACTGTCTGGATCAGTATATGGAGGGAGGGTAACGACTAGACTGAGACAGAACTGTCTGGATCAGTATATGGAGGGAGGGTAACGACTAGACTGGGACAGAACTGTCTGGATCAGTATATGGAGGGAGGGTATCAACTAGACTGGGACAGAACTGTCTGGATCAGTATATGGAGGGAGGGTAACGACTAGACTGGGACAGAACTGTCTGGATCAGTATATGGAGGGAGGGTATCAACTAGACTGGGACAGAACTGGCTGGATCAGTATGGGATGAGGTGTATCGACTAGACTGAGACAGAACTGTCTGGATCAGTATATGGAGAGTAACGACTAGACTGGGACAGAACTGCCTGGATCAGTATATGGAGGGAGGGTAACGACTAGACTGGGACAGAACTGGCTGGATCAGTATATGGAGGGAGGGTAACGACTAGACTGGGACAGAACTGGCTGGATCAGTATATGGAGGGAGGGTAACGACTAGACTGAGACAGAACTGCCTGGATCAGTATATGGAGAGTAACGACTAGACTGAGACAGAACTGTCTGGATCAGTATATGGAGGGAGGGTATCAACTAGACTGGGACAGAACTGTCTGGATCAGTATATGGAGGGAGGGTAACGACTAGACTGGGACAGAACTGTCTGGATCAGTATATGGAGAGAGGGTATCAACTAGACTGGGACAGAACTGGCTGGATCAGTATGGGATGAGGTGTATCGACTAGACTGAGACAGAACTGTCTGGATCAGTATATGGGGGGAGGGTATCGACTAGACTGAGACAGAACTGTCTGGATCAGTATATGGAGAGTAACGACTAGACTGGGACAGAACTGTCTGGATCAGTATATGGAGAGTAACGACTAGACTGAGACAGAACTGTCTGGATCAGTATATGGAGAGTAACGACTAGACTGAGACAGAACTGTCTGGATCAGTATGGGATGAGGTGTATCAACTAGACTGGGACAGAACTGTCTGGATCAGTATATGGAGGGAGGGTATCGACTAGACTGGGACAGAACTGTCTGGATCAGTATATGGAGAGAGGGTATCAACTAGACTGGGACAGAACTGTCTGGATCAGTATGGGATGAGGTGTATCGACTAGACTGGGACAGAACTGCCTGGATCAGTATGGGATGAGGTGTATCGACTAGACTGAGACAGAACTGCCTGGATCAGTATGGGATGAGGTGTATCGACTAGACTGAGACAGAACTGCCTGGATCAGTATATGGAGGGAGGGTATCAACTAGACTGGGACAGAACTGTCTGGATCAGTATATGGAGAGAGGGTATCGACTAGACTGAGACAGAACTGCCTGGATCAGTATATGGAGGGAGGGTATCAACTAGACTGAGACAGAACTGTCTGGATCAGTATATGGAGGGAGGGTATCGACTAGACTGAGACAGAACTGTCTGGATCAGTATATGGAGGGAGGGTATCGACTAGACTGAGACAGAACTGTCTGGATCAGTATGGGATGAGGTGTAACGACTAGACTGAGACAGAACTGTCTGGATCAGTATATGGAGGGAGGGTATCGACTAGACTGGGACAGAACTGCCTGGATCAGTATATGGAGAGTAACGACTAGACTGAGACAGAACTGTCTGGATCAGTATATGGAGGGAGGGTATCGACTAGACTGGGACAGAACTGTCTGGATCAGTATATGGAGAGTAACGACTAGACTGGGACAGAACTGTCTGGATCAGTATATGGAGGGAGGGTATCAACTAGACTGGGACAGAACTGCCTGGATCAGTATATGGAGAGTAACGACTAGACTGGGACAGAACTGTCTGGATCAGTATATGGAGGGAGGGTATCAACTAGACTGGGACAGAACTGCCTGGATCAGTATGGGATGAGGTGTAACGACTAGACTGGGACAGAACTGTCTGGATCAGTATATGGAGGGAGGGTAACGACTAGACTGAGACAGAACTGCCTGGATCAGTATATGGAGGGAGGGTATCAACTAGACTGAGACAGAACTGTCTGGATCAGTATATGGAGAGAGGGTATCAACTAGACTGAGACAGAACTGTCTGGATCAGTATATGGAGAGAGGGTATCAACTAGACTGGGACAGAACTGTCTGGTTCAGTATATGGAGGGAGGGTATCAACTAGACTGGGACAGAACTGTCTGGATCAGTATATGGGGGGAGGGTATCAACTAGACTGAGACAGAACTGTCTGGATCAGTATATGGAGATTAACGACTAGACTGAGACAGAACTGCCTGGATCAGTATATGGAGAGAGGGTATCGACTAGACTGGGACAGAACTGTCTGGATCAGTATGGGATGAGGTGTATCGACTAGACTGGGACAGAACAGTCTGGATCAGTATGGGATGAGGTGTATCGACTAGACTGAGACAGAACTGTCTGGATCAGTATATGGAGAGTATCAACTAGACTGAGACAGAACTGCCTGGATCAGTATATGGAGAGTAACGACTAGACTGGGACAGAACTGTCTGGATCAGTATATGGAGGGAGGGTATCAACTAGACTGGGACAGAACTGCCTGGATCAGTATGGGATGAGGTGTAACGACTAGACTGGGACAGAACTGTCTGGATCAGTATATGGAGGGAGGGTATCAACTAGACTGAGACAGAACTGTCTGGATCAGTATATGGAGAGAGGGTATCAACTAGACTGAGACAGAACTGTCTGGATCAGTATATGGAGAGAGGGTATCAACTAGACTGGGACAGAACTGTCTGGTTCAGTATATGGAGGGAGGGTATCAACTAGACTGGGACAGAACTGTCTGGATCAGTATATGGGGGGAGGGTATCAACTAGACTGAGACAGAACTGTCTGGATCAGTATATGGAGAGAGGGTATCAACTAGACTTGTACAGAACTGTCTGGTTCAGTATATGGAGGGAGGGTATCAACTAGACTGGGACAGAACTGTCTGGATCAGTATATGGGGGGAGGGTATCAACTAGACTGAGACAGAACTGTCTGGATCAGTATATGGAGATTAACGACTAGACTGAGACAGAACTGCCTGGATCAGTATATGGAGAGAGGGTATCGACTAGACTGGGACAGAACTGCCTGGATCAGTATATGGAGGGAGGGTATCGACTAGACTGGGACAGAACTGCCTGGATCAGTATATGGGGGGAGGGTATCAACTAGACTGAGACAGAACTGTCTGGATCAGTATATGGAGATTAACGACTAGACTGAGACAGAACTGCCTGGATCAGTATATGGAGAGTAACGACTAGACTGGGACAGAACTGTCTGGATCAGTATGGGATGAGGTGTATCGACTAGACTGAGACAGAACTGTCTGGATCAGTATATGGAGGGAGGGTATCAACTAGACTGGGACAGAACTGCCTGGATCAGTATATGGAGAGAGGGTATCAACTAGACTGAGACAGAACTGTCTGGATCAGTATATGGAGGGAGGGTATCAACTAGACTGGGACAGAACTGTCTGGATCAGTATATGGAGGGAGGGTATCGACTAGACTGGGACAGAACTGTCTGGATCAGTATATGGAGGGAGGGTATCGACTAGACTGAGACAGAACTGTGTGGATCAGTATGGGATGAGGTGTATCGACTAGACTGGGACAGAACTGTCTGGATCAGTATGGGATGAGGTGTATCGACTAGACTGGGACAGAACTGTCTGGATCAGTATATGGAGAGTATCGACTAGACTGAGACAGAACTGCCTGGATCAGTATATGGAGAGAGGGTATCAACTAGACTGAGACAGAACTGTCTGGATCAGTATATGGAGGGAGGGTATCAACTAGACTGAGACAGAACTGCCTGGATCAGTATATGGAGAGTATCGACTAGACTGGGACAGAACTGTCTGGATCAGTATATGGAGAGAGGGTATCGACTAGACTGAGACAGAACTGTCTGGATCAGTATGGGATGAGGTGTATCGACTAGACTGAGACAGAACTGGCTGGATCAGTATATGGAGAGAGGGTATCGACTAGACTGAGACAGAACTGTCTGGATCAGTATGGGATGAGGTGTATCGACTAGACTGGGACAGAACTGCCTGGATCAGTATGGGATGAGGTGTATCGACTAGACTGAGACAGAACTGTCTGGATCAGTATGGGATGAGGTGTATCGACTAGACTGAGACAGAACTGTCTGGATCAGTATGGGATGAGGTGTATCGACTACACTGAGACAGAACTGTCTGGATCAGTATGGGATGAGGTGTATCGACTAGACTGGGACAGAACTGCCTGGATCAGTATATGGAGGGAGGGTATCGACTAGACTGAGACAGAACTGTCTGGATAAGTATATGGAGAGTAACGACTAGACTGGGACAGAACTGTCTGGATCAGTATATGGAGGGAGGGTATCGACTAGACTGGGACAGAACTGCCTGGATCAGTATATGGAGGGAGGGTATCAACTTGACTCTAGATGTGTTCAGTCGTCATGTCCTCATTTCGTACTTAGTCTGTTCAAGACGTAAATGTGTTTCAGATGACGTCCCGATATGGTATGACCCAACCAGAGTAGAGTGTGTGTGTTACACGGTCCTCATATTGTTGGTTAGCAGATATTGTACAGTTTTAACCATTTCTATAGAGTCTTGCATAAAAAGCCCAGATCCACACATGAATTATCTTTCCTAACATCTGTGGTCAATGCAGCCCTTGACCACGGCAATGAGTCTCACCCCAAAGGCGATTATGATAGACAGGTGGTAGGAATATATTGTGACTGAACTGAGTATGATCATTAGTTTACTAATTAGATATGATCTATATTATATAACACAATATTTCTGACATGTTATTGTTGTATTTCGTTACAGACACCAAGTGACAAGATCCCAGCTCAACCTTCAGCAGACCCAGAAGTGAGACAGAAATCCACTTCATCCTTCCAACAGGTTATTAAACATTTATTGTAGATATTTTCTATTTAAATTAAATTGATGTCTCAGTTCATTCCAATATATACATTAAATGGCTTTTTACTGTATTACAACCAACTTTTTGTGTAAAATGTTCACAATATCAACATCCCGTAACTTGTTTCGATATCATTGCATAAACAAAATTAGCCCAACCATTTGACAGAACTAACCGCCCCTCAAAACATAAAATTAATCTTTATTCTCTCTAATGCCTATGTTTTTTTTTTTTGGGGCAATGTTTTTGCCCATTTAACATACTTCTTATCAATTTGCGTGATTTAATTTATATGGCAGTAGATCCATTTACATTACTTTTCAGGTTGTGAGCTTTCTTTGACCACAAAAGGATAACTCAAAGTCAGGAACCTTGACTCTAGATGTGTTCAGTCGTCATGTCCTCATTTCGTACTTAGTCTGTTCAAGACGTAAATGTGTTTCAGATGACGTCCCGATATGGTATGACCCAACCAGAGTAGAGTGTGTGTGTTACACGGTCCTCATATTGTTGGTTAGCAGATATTGTACAGTTTTAACCATTTCTATAGAGTCTTGCATAAAAAGCCCAGATCCACATATGAATTATCTTTCCTAACATCTGTGGTCAATGCAGCCCTTGACCACGGCAATGAGTCTCACCCCAAAGGCGATTATGATAGACAGGTGGTAGGAATATATTGTGACTGAACTGAGTACAATCATTAGTTTACTAATTAGATATGATCTATATTATATAACATAATATTTCTGACATGTTATTGTTGTATTTCGTTGAAGACACCAAGTGACAAGATCCCAGCTCAACCTTCAGCAGACCCAGAAGTGAGACAGAAATCCACTTCATCCTTCCAACAGGTTATTAAACATTTATTGTAGATATTTTCTATTTAAATTAAATTGATGTCTCAGTTCATTCCAATATATAAATTAAATGGCTTTTTACTGTATTACAACCAACTTTTTGTGTAAAATGTTCACAATATCAACATCCCGTAACTTGTTTCGATATCATTGGGTAAACAAAATTAGCCCGACCATTTGACAGAACTAACCGCCCCTCAAAACATAAAATTAATCTTTATTCTCTCTAATGCCTATGTTTGTTTGTTTTTTGGGCAATGTTTTTGCCCATTTAACATACTTCTTATCAATTTGCGTGATTTAATGTATATGGCAGTAGATCCATTTACATTACTTTTAAGGTTGTGAGCTTTCTTTGACCAAAAAAGGATAACTCAAAGTCAGGAACCTTGACTCTAGATGTGTTCAGTCGTCAGGTCCTCATTTCGTACTTAGTCTGTTCAAGACGTAAATGTGTTTCAGATGACGTCCCGATATGGTATGACCCAACCAGAGTAGAGTGTGTGTGTTACACGGTCCTCATATTGTTGGTTAGCAGATATTGTACAGTTTTAACAATTTCTATAGAGTCTTGCATAAAAAGCCCAGATCCACATATGAATTATCTTTCCTAACATCTTTGGTCAATGCAGCCCTTGACCACGGCAATGAGTCTCACCCCAAAGGCGATTATGATAGACAGGTGGTAGGAATATATTGTGACTGAACTGAGTACAATCATTAGTTTACTAATTAGATATGATCTATATTATATAACACAATATTTCTGACATGTTATTGTTGTATTTCGTTGCAGACACCAAGTGACAAGATCCCAGCTCAACCTTCAGCAGACCCAGAAGTGAGACAGAAATCCACTTCATCCTTCCAACAGGTTATTAAACATTTATTGTAGATATTTTCTATTTAAATTAAATTGATGTCTCAGTTCATTCCAATATATAAATTAAATGGCTTTTTACTGTATTACAACCAACTTTTTTTGTAAAATGTTCACAATATCAACATCCCGTAACTTGTTTCGATATCATTGCGTAAACAAAATTAGCCCGACCATTTGACAGAACTAACCGCCCCTCAAAACATAAAATTAATCTTTATTCTCTCTAATGCCTGTTTTTCTTTTTTGGGGGGGGGGCAATGTTTTTGCCCATTTAACATACTTCTTATCAATTTGCGTGATTTAATTTATATGGCAGTAGATCCATTTACATTACTTTTCAGGCTGTGAGCTGTCTTTGACCACAAAAGGATAACTCAAAGTCTGGAACCTTGACTCTAGAAGTGTTCAGTCGTCATGTCCTCATTTCGTACTTAGTCTGTTCAAGACGTAAATGTGTTTCAGATGACGTCCCGATATGGTATGACCCAACCAGAGTCTTGCATAAAAAGCCCAGATCCACATATGAATTATCTTTCCTAACATCTGTGGTCAATGCAGCCCTTGACCTCAGCAATGAGTCTCACCCCAAAGGCGATTATGATAGACAGGTGGTAGGAATATATTGTGACTGAACTGAGTATGATCATCTGTTTACTAATTAGATATGATCTATATTATATAACACAATATTTCTGACATGTTATTGTTGTATTTTGTTGCAGACAACAATTGACAAGATCCCAGGTCCTCATATTGTTGGTTAGCAGATATTGTACAGTTTTAACCATTTCTATAGAATCTTGCTTAAAAACCCCAGATCCAAAAACAGTATTGTCAATTTCTTAAGCCAAATTATTTTCACATACAGTATAATGTATAATATCCTAATTTACTGTTACGGTACTGTGTTATTACAAACAAATATTTATTTTTCATCATTTAATTCAAGGCAAGCAAGTCCAGTGGATTTGTACCCTTCCAGTGTCCTACTGCAAAGCAGGTAAGAAAGCTGCATTATTTTCATTAGATAAAATAGTTAATGTTCTTTGTTAACACAGAAATTTCAAGTAAGACTTATACAAATTAATTTTTGATTTGTACAGCTTAGAAAAAGACGCCATCTGCAAAATCTGAGGCGCCATCATGATCGTTGTGAGGATCGTTATGAGAAGGCTAAAAAAGAGATAGCTGAGAGACAGAGGTCAATCGAAAAAGGAAGACTGCCTTACCTGCAGGGGAAAGGGCTGGATGACATTGAGGTCAATCCTGAAGGTAACATTTTGTTTGAAATATAGTTTTTAGTCACTTCAAATATAACTATTATAAGTGTTGTTAGTCCTTAATTTAAATAATTGGCCGTAAATGTTTTTTACCTAACCAGATGAAGTAGAAATGAGTGATGATGATTCCAGCGAAGAAACCATTGCTGACCTACATCAATGCAAAGGTATCCTGACTTGTATATATGTGGTAATATCTTTAAGTTATGTCACATAAATGTCGGTGATCAGGCCTACCACCGTCGTGCCGTCGGCAAACTTAATGATGGTGTTGGAGTCATGCGCGGCCACGCAGTCATGGGTGAACAGGGAGTACAGGAGGGGACTAAGCACACACCCCTGAGGGGCCCCCGTGTTGAGGATCAGCGTGGAAGATGTGTTGTTGCCTACCCTCACCACCTGGGGGCGGCCCGTCAGGAAGTCCAGGATCCATTTGCAGAGGGAGGTGTTTAGTTCCAGGGTCCTTAGCTTAGTGATGAGCATTGTGGGCACTATGGTAGTCAATGAACAGCATTCTCACGTAGGTGTTCCTTTTGTCCAGGTGGGAAAGGGCAGTGTGGAGTGCGATTGAGATTGCGTCATCGGTGGATCTGTTGGGGCGGTATGCGAATTGGAGTGGGTCCAGGGTGTCTGGGATGGTGTTGTTGTGAGCCATGACCAGCCTTTCAAAGCGTTTCATGGCTATAGAAGTGAGTGCTACGGGGCGATAGTTATGGCCCTCCTGTATGTCAGTTGGTAGAGCATGGCGCTTGCAACGCTTGGGTTGTGGGTTCGCTTCCCACGGGGGGCCAGTATGACAAATATATGCACTCACTAATTGGAAGTCGCTCTGGATAAGAGCGTCTGCTAAATGACTAAAATGTAAAAGAAAATGTAAATGTTACCTTGGTGTTATTGGGCACAGGGACTATGGTGGTCTGCTTGAAACGTAGGTATTACAGACTGGGTCAGGGAGGGGTTGAAAATGTCGGTGAAGACACTTACCAGCTGGTCAGCGCATGCTCTGAGTACGCGTCCTGGTAATCCGTCTGGCCCTGCGGCCTTGTGAATGTTAACCTGGTCCGCTGGAAGTGGATGTAACATTTCAAGAACCCTCCCCCCACATGCCCGTTGCTTCTATGTGCTATGTTCGTCACTGTTTTCAGACCTGGTAGGACACATTCTGCAGAGAGTTATTCGATATGCTAGTTTGCAAAATTGCATAAAATGTAAGAAATACTGGAGGAAAAACTGCATTGTGTTCTGCCAAAAGTGTTCTCTTGACACTAAATCCACAGACTAGATCCAGGCTACCAGCAGGCTAGATCCAGGCTACAAGCAGGTTAGAACCAGGCTACCAGCAGGCTATATACAGGCTACCAGAAGGCTAGAACCAGGCTACCAGCAGGCTAGAACCAGACTAGAACTAGGCTACCAGCAGGCTAGAACTAGGCTACCAGCAGGCTAGAACCAGTCTACCAGCTGGCTAGAACCAGACTATATCCAGGCTACCAGCAGGCTAGATCCAGGCTACCAGCAGGCTATATCCAGGCTACCAGAAGGCTAGAACCAGGCTACCAGCAGGTTAGAACCAGGCTACCAGCAGGCTAGAACCAGGCTACCAGCAGGTTCGAACCAGGCTTCCAGCAGGTTAGAACCAGGCTACTAGCAGGCTAGAACCAGGCTACCAGTAGGCTAGAACCAGACTACCAGCAGGCTAGAACCAGGCTACCAGCAGGCTAGAACCAGGCTACCAGCAGGTTCGAACCAGGCTTCCAGCAGGTTAGAACCAGGCTACTAGCAGGCTAGAACCAGGCTACCAGCAGGCTAGAACCAGACTACCAGCAGGCTAGAACCAGGCTACCAGCAGGCTAGAACCAGGGTACCAGCAGGTTAGAACCAGGCTACCAGCAGGCTAGAACCAATCTACCAGCAGGCTAGAACCAGGCTACCAGCAGGCTAGAACCAGACTACCAGCAGGCTATATCCAGACTAGAACCAGGCTACCAGCAGTCTAGCACCAGACTAGAACTAGGCTACCAACAGGCTAGAACTAGGCTACCAACAGGCTAGAACTAGGCTACCAGCAGGCTAGAACCAGGCTACCAGCAGGCTAGAACCAGACTAGATCCAGGCTACCAGCAGGCTAGAACCAGGCTACCAGCAGGCTAGAACCAATCTACCAGCAGGCTAGAACCAGGCTACCAGCAGGCTAGAACCAGACTACCAGCAGGCTATATCCAGACTAGAACCAGGCTACCAGCAGTCTAGCACCAGACTAGAACTAGGCTACCAACAGGCTAGAACTAGGCTACCAACAGGCTAGAACTAGGCTACCAGCAGGCTAGAACCAGGCTACCAGCAGGCTAGAACCAGACTAGATCCAGGCTACCAGCAGGCTAGATCCAGGCTACCAGCAGGTTAGAACCAGGCTACCAGCAGGCTAGAACCAGGCTACCAGCAGTCTAGAACCAGGCTACCAGCAGGCTAGAACCAGGCTACCAGCAGGCTAGAACCAGGCTACCAGCAGGCTAGAACCAGGCTACCAGCAGGCTAGAACCAGGCTACCAGCAGAATAGAACCAGACTACCAGCAGGCTATATCCAGACTAGAACCAGGCTACCAGCAGTCTAGCACCAGACTAGAACTAGGCTACCAGCAGGCTGGAGCCAGGCTATATTCAGGCTACCAGAAGGGTAACAGCATGCTAGAACCAGGCTACCAGCAGGCTAGAACCAGGCTACCAGCAGGCTAGAACCAGGCTACCAGCAGAATAGAACCAGACTACCAGCAGGCTATATCCAGACTAGAACCAGGCTACCAGCAGTCTAGCACCAGACTAGAACTAGGCTACCAGCAGGCTGGAGCCAGGCTATATTCAGGCTACCAGAAGGGTAACAGCATGCTAGAACCAGGCTACCAGCAGGTTAGAACCAGGCTACCAGCAGGTTAGAACCAGGCTACCAGCAGGGTAACAGCATGCTAGAACCAGGCTACCAGCAGGTTAGAACCAGGCTACCAGCAGGCTAGAACCAGGCTACCAGCAGGTTAGAACCAGGCTACCAGCAGGCTAGAACCAGGCTACCAGCAGGTTAGAACCAGGCTACCAGCAGGCTAGAACCAGGCTACCAGCAGGTTAGAACCAGGCTACCAGCAGGCTAGAACCAGGCTACCAGCAGGTTAGAACCAGGCTACCAGAAGGCTAGAACCAGGCTTCCAGCAGGTTAGAACCAGGCTACTAGCAGGCTAGAACCAGGCTACCAGCAGGTTAGAACCAGGCTACCAGCAGGCTAGAACCAGGCTACCAGCAGGTTAGAACCAGGCTACCAGCAGGCTAGAACCAGGCTACCAGCAGGCTAGAACTAGCAAAATACTCTGACAGAAAGCCTCCACCTCTTCTGTTGGCCAACCAGAACAAAGGACTGAGTGTGGTCCAGACTCCATTCAGCCAATCCGTTGGCGCAGGGGTTGGTCCCAACTCCTCGGCATTCCATTTGTTGCCAGGCATAAGTTGCTATCATTATAACCTGTGGAGTCAGCACCCAAAAGACACCATTCCACTGTACTCCATGTTCAAGGACAGTTTCACAGACATCAAAGAGAGAGTGTTCGTATCTGTAAGAAATACAAGTCTTATCTGTCCTACCCCTAACGTTCCTTACATGAATAACAGCCTGTTATGTGAAACAATCCATATCAGTACAGTGCTCCTCATTAATGCATTCCTTCCAAGCTATTCATCACATACAGATCCAATTATGAGAAAAATAAAACCCAACACCTGGTACCTACTACCATACCCCGTTCATAGGCACTTAAATCTTTTGTCTTGCCTATTCACCATCTGAATGGCACATTTACACGATCCATGTCTCAATTGTCTCAAGGCTTAAAAATCATTCATTAACCTGTCTCCTCCCCTTCATCTACACTGATTGAAGTTGATTTAACAACTTACATAAATAAGAGATCATATCTTTCACCTGGATTCACCTCATCAATCTATGTCACGGAAAAAGCAGGTGTTCATAATGTTTTCTACACTCAGTGTATTAAAATATATTACATAAACAAATAATTATAAGCAGATGCTTTACAGTATATACTCAGATACACAAAATACATCTGGTTTCAGATCTAGAAGATTCTCCTCTTCAATAGTAATATCATCAATTCTGACCAGTAACTTACCTAGGGTCAAAGGTCACTGGTCCATCACTAAAATGTATAGGACGATCCATAGAGAAGTCACTCTTCATGGACAGATGACTGGGTACTGGAGAGACTGATCTCCGAATTTGGTTGGAGATTCTGGAAAACATAATAAATCCCCATGAAACTACATTTAAAAATATTTCAAAACTATATTTCAATAGATAAAATACATTACATGAAGCAATAAAACATATGCCATTACATAAAGCAAAAAGCATACACTGAGTATACAAAACATTAAGAACACCCTCCTAATAATGAGTTGCACCTCCCCTCTCTTTTGCCCTCAGAACAGCCTCAACTCGACGGGGCATGGACTCTACAAGGTGTCGAAAGCGTCCCACAGGGATGCTGACCCATGTTGACTCCAATGCGGCCCACAGTTGTGTCAAAATGGCTGGATGTCCTTTGGGTAGTGGACCATTCTTGATACACACAGGAAACTTTTGAGCGTGAAAAACCCAGCAGCGTTGCAGTTCTTGACAAAAACCTGTGTGCCTGGTACCTACTACCATACCCCGTTCAAAGACACTTAAATCTTTTGTCTTGCCTATTCACCATCTGAATGGCACATTTACACGATCCATGTCTCAATTGTCTCAAGGCTTAAAAATCATTCATTAACCTGTCTCCTCCCCTTCATCTACACTAATTGAAGTTGATTTAACAACATACATAAATAAAAGATCATATCTTTCACCTGGATTCTCCTCATCAATCTATGTCACGGAAAAAGCAGGTGTTCATAATGTTTTGTACACTCAGAATATTAAAATATATTGAGGGGAACGGCACCTCCGTACCTTCAGGCTCTGATCAGTCCCTACACCCAGGCGAGGGCATTGCGTTCATCCACCTCTGGCCTGCTGGCTCCCCTTCCTCTGCGGAAGCATAGTTCCCGCTCAGCCCAGTCAAAACTGTTCGCTGCTCTGGCACCCCAATGGTGGAACAAGCTCCCTCACGACGCCAGGACAGCGGAGTCACTAACCACCTTCCGGAGACATTTGAAACACCACCTCTTTAAGGAACGCCTGGGATAGGATAAAGTAATCCTTCTACCCCCCCCCCCCCCCAAATTTTTTTTTTTTAAATTTGTAGTCGCTCTGGATAAGAGCGTCTGCTAAATGACGTAAATGTGCCCTTGAGCAAGGCACTTAACCCTAATTGCTCCTGTAAGTCGCTCTGGATAAGAGCGTCTGCTAAATGACTAAAATGTAAAATGTAAACATAATTCTTTACCTGCAATATAGCAATTCTAGGATTCAGAACCGTGGACAGCATATAACCAATTTACACTATTGGTTAATCACGAACTGGACACCATCACCATGTAGGAGAATCTAGATGCTCTCAAACACACGCTGGTCCCAAAATCGTTCCCCAATTCAAGTCACTTGCAGATCTGTAGGGTCTGGATGGCTATAAGCAGTACAGTGGTAAAGCTTCCACCATATTGCTTTACGCCTTACAGATCTGCAGAAACGAAGGGTTACAGAGCCGAGGGGTAGGGAGCGATTTGGGAACAGCCACTGATTACATTTCCATCTTCCTTTTGTAGACTCCATTGCATTATCATAACTCAACCAGTCCTCACTACATTGTAGTCTATGACCTACAGGTAGTGGACAAAAAAAGGTCAATAAGTATGCAAACATGACTCAATCAAAAAGCTATGAGATTAATTGACTTCCACATGAGAGGTGCATTCCTCCCAACAGTATTCCAGACCCTGGTAGACTATTCAACCATGCATAGTTTATAGGCCCTGAAATGTTCCACTTATTTTAGTGTTAGTACCAAGAGGTATATCATGGCCTCTACATTGCAGTCTCCGTCCAGATATCGCAACACCTGGATAGGGGTTTACATATTAGCTAACCACATCATATTATATAGCAATCTCATGCCTGACTGTGTACATTCACGACGTTGCATGCAACCTTTGGTTGCTGCATGCGGCAGGACTGCAATATAAATCAGCCTGGAACGGGACCAGTATCTTCATAAGCTACTTGTTATATAAATCATCACATCTTGCTAATAACCACTGGTGGTCCAGTTTGAGGGTAATCAATAGTCCAAACTGGCTAGATGCTGTCCATGGAGCTGAACCTCGATTAATGTATTTACTAGAAAACACTTACTGTATACACTATGGGACGGTTTCGCAGACACATATTAAGCCTTGTCCTGGACTAACAAGCATTCGCAATGGACATTCTCCACTGAAATCACTTTTAGTCCAGGACTAGGCTTTATCTGTGTCTGGAAAACCGGCACTGAGTGTACAAAACATTAAGGGCACCTGCTCTTTCCACGACAGAGTGACCAGGTGAAAGCTATGATCCCTTATTGATGTCACTTGTTAAATCCACTTTAAAATCAGTGTAGATGAAGGGGAGAAGACAGGTTAAAGAATTATTTTTAAACCTTGAGACATGGATTGTGTATGTGTGCTATTCAGAGGGTGAATGGGCAAGAAAACATATTTAAGTGCCTTTTAACAGTGTATGGTAGTAGGTGCACCGTTTAATTGTAATTCTTTACTTTTACCCCTTTTTCATCCCAATTTCGTGATATCCAATTGCTAGTTACAGTCTTGTCCATCGCTGTAACTCTCCTACGGACTCGGGAGAGGTGAAGGTCAAGAGCCATGCGTCCTCGAAACACGACCCTGCCAAGCCGCACTGCTTCTTGACACACTGCTCGCTTAACCCGGAAGCCAGTCGCACCAATGTGTCGGAGGAAACACCGTCCAGCTGGCGACAGAAATCAGCTTGCAGGTGCCCGGCCCACCACAATGAGTCGCTAGAGCGCGATGGGACAAGGAAATCCCGGCCGGCCAAACCCTCCCCTAACCCGGACAACGCAGGGCCAATTGTGCGCCGCCTCATGGGTCTCCCGGTCACGGGCGGCTGTGACCCAGCCTGGGACCTAACACCTCAAGCACTGCGATGCAGTAGGCCAGGTGCACCGGTTTGTGTCAAGAATGGCAATGCTGCTGGATTTTTCACGCTCAACAGTTTCCCATGTGTATAAACAATGGTCCACCACCCAAAGGACATCCAGCCAACTTGACAACTGTGGGAAGCATTGGAGTTAACATGGGCCAGCATCCCTGTGAAATGCTTTTTTTAGCTGCTGCGGCTTATACTCCGGTGCGCCTTATAGTGCGGAAAATACGGTATTACCAATCCCACAAGGTATGACTCCAAACACCCAGAAAAGGCTACTCTCCTTGAAGTTATCCTCACAAATAATCCTGATAAGTATCCGTCTGGTGTTTTCTGTAATGACCTTAGTGATCACTGTTTTACAGCCTGTGTTCGTAATGGCTGCTCAGTTAAACGACCTGTCCTGATTTGTCATAGGCGCTAAAAAACTTTAATGAGCAAGCCTTCCTTCATGACCTGGCCTCTGTAAATTGGTATAGAATCAGCTTGATCCCCTCTGTTGAAGACGCTTGGACCTTCTTTTTTTATATTTTCAGTGGTATTGTTAACAAACACAACCCCATAAACAAAATGAGAATTAAAAACAGGTTCAGCCCCTGACTGTGATCTGGCAGAGTTACTCCACCTCAAGAATTCCATTTGGCGAAAGGCTCGGCACACGCTTACTCAGGCTGACTGGCTCTCGTTCAGGCAAATGAGAAATAAGTGCACTCAGGCTATCCGGAAGGGTAAAGTTAGTTTCTTTATGGAGCAGTTCTCGCTCTGTGGGTCTAATCCCAAGAAGTTCTGGAAAACGGTTAAAGACCTGGAGAACCCTCCTCCTCACAGCTGCCCGTGGCCCTTAATGTTGATGATGTGGTTGTTACGGACAAGGAGCGCATGGCTGAGCTCTTTAATCACCACTTCATTATGTCAGGATTCCTATTTGACTCAGCCATGCCTCCTTGCTCGTCCAACATTTCCTCATCTTCCAGCCATTCTAATGGGACTAGCCTCAATGCTCCTTCCTCTTTTTCCCCTACCCCGCTACAAAGTTTCTCCCTGCAGGCGGTCACTGAGTCTGAGGTGCTGAAGGAACTCCTTAAACTTTATACCAAAAAAAACATCTGGGTCAGATGGTTTAGATCCTTTCTTCTTTAAGGTTGCAGCCCCTATCATCGCCAAGCTTATCTGACCCTCTCTCCTCTCTGGGGGCGTTCCCATTGCTTGGAAAGCAGCCACGGTGCGTCCTTTATTTAAAGAAGGAGATCAAGCTGATCCTAACTGTTATAGGCCAATTTCTATTTTGCCCTGTTTATCAAAAGTGTTGGAAAAACTTATCAATAATCAACTGACTGGCTTTCTTGATGTCTGTAGTATTCTCTCTGGTATGCTATCTGGTTTCCGCTCAGGTTATGGATGTGTCACTGCAATGTCTGCAGCATTGAAGGTCCCCAAGAACACAGTGGCCTTCATCATTCTTTAAATGGAAGAACTTTGAACCACCAAGAGCTGGACGCCGGGCCAAACTGAGCAATCGGGGGTGAAGGGCCCGATGGTCACTCTGACAAAGCTCCAGAGTTCCTCTATTGAGATGGGAGAACCTTCCAGAAGAACAACCATTGCTGTAGCACTCCACCAATCAGGCCTTTATGGTAGAGTGGCCAGACAGAAGCCACTCCTCAGTAAAAAGGCACATGAAAGCGCGCTTGGAGTTTGCCAAAAGGCACCTAAAGGACTCTGACCATGAGAAACAAGATTCTCTGGTCTGATGAAACCAAGATTGAACTATTTGGCCTGAATGCCAAGCGTCACGTCTGGAGGAAACCTGGCACCATCCCTACGGTGAAGCATGGTGGTGGCAGCATCATGCTGTGGGGATGTTTTTCAGCGGCATGGACTGGGAGACTAGCCAGGATCTAGGGAAAGATGAATGGAGCAAAGTACAGAGATCCTTGTTGAAAACCTGCTCCAGAGCGCTCAAGACCTCAGACTGGGGCAAAGGTTCACCTTCCAATAGGACAACGACCCTAAGCACACAGCCAAGACAACGCAGGAGTGGCCCAGCCAGAGCCCAGCCTTGAACATCTCTGGAGAGACCTGAAAATAGCTGTGCAGCGATGCTCCCCATCCAACCTGACAGAGCTTGAGAGGATCTGCAGAGAATGGGAGAAACTCCCCAAATACAGGTGTGCAAAGCTGTAATCGCTGCTAAAGGTGCTTCAACAAAGTACTGAGAAAAGGGTCTGAATACTTGTGTAAATGTTATTTCATTATTTTATTTTTTTAACAAACATTTCTAAAAACCTGTTTTTGCTTGTGTGTGGGGGGAAAAAACAATTTAGTACATTTTAGAATAAGGCTGTAACGTAACAAAACGTTGAAAAAGTCAAGGGGTCTGAATACTTTCCGAATGCACTGTGTGTGTGTATATATATATATTTAAATTAAGTGAGCTTTATGCGGAACCTTTCCATTTTTGCTAATCTAGATTCTTCGGTTTTACACACCAACCAAACTTTTTTGGAAGAGCGTGATGGTCTACCAAAAGACGTCAATCTTAATTGTATCTCTTGATTCTTCGCATAATTTCCTCCCCAAGAACATTTTCATCAAATGCGTTTGAGAAGGAGGCGAGGAGAGAGGATTTAAGGAATGCGGGAAGTATGATTGAGATTCCCTTTAGGCTCAGTACTCTAAAATGGCTTCTTCTCCTTATCTCCTTTTCTTTGTGAACACAGGGGTAAAAGGAAAAGATACGTTTCCACTATATTGCTTTCCCCTGCCATGTCCTGCCAGATCAGAAATCTGCAGAGGATAGGATACGATGAAAGGTTTAAACTTTGAGACAGAGCCATACATACCCGACAGATTCAAAGGAACTGGAACAGCTGCTCACCTGGAATTGTGCTACGCCTACTACTGGAAGTATTATCTGTTGAGGCCTAGGAGAGAAATGGAGGAAAAAACATTGACTGAATAGCTTTGTACAGTCTGTTGATTCAATGTTGCATCTCTTAACTAAATACAGTGGATGGATTGGTAGAGGATCATCTCAAACTGATAAATATCGCCTTAATATTCATTTAAAAAATACAATAATATAATATCCTGTTGAGATGTAACCACACTTAGCACTCCCAATAGCCTACCTGCTGAGAAACAGTGACTGCAGCATGTCCCGAAGCATCTGCTAGTGTTTTGCGTCTGGTGCTGGGTATGGCAGAGGAGGATGGCTTCGAGGGGGCTAAAGCGACAGGGGCTGGCTTGGTCTTTGGCAGGCCAGTCAGCGACGGAAGCTGGGACACAGATCTCGGTGGGGGTAGCAGTGATTTGGGATTGGAGGTGACACTCTGGGGCTGAAGGAACGTCTTCCTATTAGTGACAAGTTTAGAGATAGCTGGTGGTTTGGCTGGTTTTGGCAGGAAGCCCGGAGATAACCTTTTCCGCACATCCGAGGGTCTCTCTGGTTTCCTAAAAGCCTTAGACGTAACCATGGGAGTGGATGTGACCAGCAAGTTGGGATCCAACTCAAGGGTGTTGTCAAAGGTGAAGGTGTCACTTAATTTGTTCTCCAAATCAACACTTTGATTACAAAGACTGTCAGAGCACCGATCTCTCCCAGACGGGCCTGGTTGGGATTGTACCGTGTGTTCACTGACATCGACTTCAGAGCTTTTTGTTGGTTCGGGGTCAGTTTGAAAATTGTTGCTCAGAGGGTGTGCATTGCCAACACTGGTCACTTGCTCAGTAGTTGCATTGAGCTTCAAACAAGGGTCAGTTTGAAAAGTATTGTTCAGAGGTTGTGTGGTACCATCACAGGTCTCTTGCTCAGTGGTTGCATTGAACTTCATAAGAGGGCAAGCTTCAAAAGTAACATTCAGGGGCTCTCCTTGCTGTCTCCTCTTCCACTCTTCTACTTTCCCATCCTCTTCTTCTTTTTGCTAACTATGTTCTGTCTCTTCTCTCTCTCTGTCTCAGGTGTTCTCCAAAGATGAGCTGAGGAAGTTCCTTCAGAAGATGAGGGAGTCGTCTCTTCTCTTATTGGATAAGAGTCTGGACCCGCTGGGGTACGAGATCCAACCATAAATACACCCCACCTGGACATTTGTTTTCTTTTCTTTTTTGTGTTCTTTTTATATTTTTTGCCAAATTTGATGTAATGGAGTGAATGATTTTCTGCATTTTTGTATACAATAAAAGTGACTTGACTGAAATATTGTTTGTCTTTGGACCGTGCACAGGCTGGATGCAAATCCGTATCTGAATCTAGAAGAGTATAAGGAAGGTTTGAGAGACCTTGTATATGTCTAGAATAAATAGTTTAGGTTATCGCCTTCAACTTTCCAAAGTCTCCACGGGGAGGCGCTGTAGGGCACTGACGTGGCTAGTTCTCTTCGCAGAAAAAACGGAAGTAAAGGTCTCTTCATCTGACGTCACTACTCCCGTTAAGTTGCAGCCAGGCTCTTTTTTTTTCCTATATGATCAACATGCGATGGGAAAAGTATGAAAGCGTTGCACAACTGGCAGAGGGTAGACATTTTTACTTGAATTTGTTGGTTTACATTAGCAAGCTAGCTTCATACTATACAGTACTACTGAACCCTATAGGTAGATTTTACAGGACGGTTATCAAGAGGACCATGGCTAACCGACTTTCACACCTTTTCTCGAACAGCCGCCTCGTCATTGGATTATTGGCCAATTTGCTGTCGTCGATATGCATCGTTTTCATCAACAAATGGATCTATGTTCACTATGGCTTCCCAAACATGACTCTAACGCTGATCCATTTCGTGGTGACATGGCTTGGACTATGGGTATGCCAGAAGATGGACATATTTGCGCCAAAGAGTCTCCAACCCACCAAAATTATCTGGCTCGCTCTCAGCTTCTGTGGCTTCGTGGCTTTCACCAATATGTCCTTACAAAACAACACCATTGGCACTTACCAGCTGGCCAAAGCGATGACAACTCCTGTGATCATTGTCATACAGACTGTGTTACAAGAAGACATTCTCCACCAAGATCAAATTGACTTTGGTATGTAGTGGTTACAATGTACCAATGCTGCTGCCTGCTACAATGTAGCTAGCATTCCATACAGAATGGTCAGATTGGCATTTATTGAGATGACTTTTTTTTGTTAAAAAATTAAATACTTTTCTAATTGTACAAACATATACCGAAGTTGAATTATACATTCAAAATGAACATTTAGCAAAGTACATAATCAAGCACACAGGTTTAAGAAAACAAAATTTTACAAAGATCACATAGGTCTTATATACATAAAATTAGACATATGTATGTTTCAAAGGTAGCAGTGAGTTTCCGGTCATGTTTGTTTTTAACCAATCTTAATGATTGCAAAAAAATATCAAGCTGTCTTTCAAAAAATAAATAAGGGGGTAGCCTTCAAAAATCTGTATTTGTGTATAAAGAATTTGGTTAATACAAATACATTTTTGACCATCTTGGAATAAACCAAATTTGACGACCTATGTGAAATTGGCAATAATAATATAATTTGAAAATAATAAATCATAACCACCCAGAAATTGGTAATATGATCACAACTAAATAAATTATGTTCCGTAGTTCCAATGTCATTCCCACAAAAATGTACAGGGATTACGCTCTACAATGAATAGAGATGATCGATATAATAATTAATAATAATAATTAGTCATTTAGCAGACGCTCTTATCCAGAGCGACTTACAGGAGCAATTAGGGTTAAGTGCCTTGCTCAAGGGCACATCGACAGATTTTTCACCTAGTCGGCTCAGGGATTAGAACCAGTGACCTTTCGGTTACTGGCACAACGCTCTTAACCACTAAGCTACCTGCCGCCCCTGGTCCGGCAGGTAGCTTAGTATATACTGAATATACTGGAGGCAGCTCTGCAGAGAAAATCTCTGTGTCCAGTATGAAGGACATTAGAGGTACTTTCACAAGCAGATATCCATAGACTTCTAGTCATTGCGCTAATGCTAGTTAGCGACTTCCTTCAAACTGCATGCATTAGCCATAAAAATGGTATCCACGAGTTCATCTGACTCCGGGGAAGTAGATAAAGGGCCTCATTGCCAACATCCCGAAGTATCCCTTTAACCCTAACCACACTAACCCTAATGCCTAACCCAAACTTTTTTCATTAATTTTTATGATTACAGTTACAGTAACGCTATTTACCTGATGTGTCTGTCTTTTCCCACTACTAGGTGCCCATAACATTAGGTGTGATCCTGAACTCCTACTATGATGTGAAGTTCAACCTCCTGGGGATGGTCTCTGCCACACTAGGGGTGTTGGTCACCTCCCTCTATCAGGTGGTAAGTAGTGATGCTTTGAAGTGCACTTGGGACCTGGTGAACCCGGGATTCAACAAACATGGCTGTCTCCCAAATGGCACCCTATTCCCTATGAGCCCTGGTCAAAAGTAGTGCACTAGAAAGGGAATAGGGTGCTAGTTGGAATGCAGACATAGACTAGAACACGTTATTTATTCCTCTTAAAGGGGATTCCTCACCTTTCAGCATGACAATGCCCCTGTGCACAAAGTGAGGTCCATTCAGAAATGGTTTGTCGAGATAGAACTTGACTGGCCTGCACAGAGCCCTGACCTCAACCCAATCGAACACCTTTGGGATTAATTGGAACACCGACTGCGAGCCAGACCTAATCGCCCAACATCAGTGCCCGACCTCACCAATGCTCTTGTGGCTGAATGGAAGCAAGTCCCCGCAGCAATGTTCCAACATCTAGTGGAAAGCCTTCCCAGAAGAGTGGAGGCTGTTATAGCAGCAAAGGGGGAGACCAACTCCATGTTAATGCCCATGATTTTGGAATGAGATGCTTGACGAGCAGATATCCACATGCTTTTGGTCATGTAGTGTATCTTGGTAATTACTTAGCTGAGTGTTGGACCACTCTTCCTAGACCAGTTTCATACGCTAATGATACTGTCTGTGTGTGGTGATTCAGTACTGACTCTCAAAGGATCAGAGTGTTTGGTAAGGGGGGGGGGCTGCTGATGTCAGGGGGGAAAAGTGCTGCTTCCTGGCCACCCCACTCCTGTTTCTGTGAGAGCATGGGGTCTACCTTTGTCTGTGTGACATATGGCTGGGCGACAGGAGCCAGTCACTCCTTATCAGTGTCACATGGTCCAGAGCTTTGTCATACACCAACCCGCAGATTGTGTCTGTACATGTGCATGTGCAACAACCACTGTTTGTGATATATTATGTATATTATGTAAATGGTGTGTGTGTGTGTGTCACCATCTCATACTGAGAGATATGGGGTTGAGAGAAGCAGAGAAGAGCGAAAGGTAGTGAAATGGTTGCCTGACGAGAAAATGTGGGCCATTGTACAAAACAAAGTCATGAGCAATTGGATCGTCTCTAACCAATCAGAGTATACAAGCCAGTGACGTGATTTATGAATCATGTTGGCCCAACCTGTCGGTTTCTTGGACCAATCAGAATGGTCAGAATGTGATCGCTAGAAGACGTCGGAGAGGAAAACAAATCCAGACTCGTGGTAGAGAAGAAACGCAAGTGGGCGTGGCGTTGGGCCAGAGCCATGGTGGGTGGGTAGTCAGGCTAGCGAAATGGCTCTTTGATGGGAAAATGACCCAATCAAAGAGCCAGCATTACCAATGTTCTAGTAGAGTAGAAGATCTGTAGATCACAATGCTCCTTCAGCCACCCTACAGAGGCATATGTTCAGAATTCCTCTGGGACTCATGAAACTGTCCTTCAGGCTCATTGTATAAGCTGTTGTCTCTGGCCGCTGGGTTTCAGTGTCAAACTGCTCTAAAAGGCCATGGCAGACTTGAAGGTCATGGTCATAATGAATGATAGAGACATCTAGTGGCCAAAAGGCCGTCTTAGCATGTGCAGCGCCATTGAGGGCTTCCATCATTTTAATGTAGTCAACTGGGTGGGACTTCCAGCTTCATTGGCTGATCCTTCCTGGTGACCCTGTTGGAGTCACGTCCAACCGGGTCATCAGGAGGGATCAGCCAATCGTGAAGAAGAAAATGTCCTACTTCAAAATGGAGATAGCCTCAATGGCACTTGCCATGCTGTCAAAGCCGCTATAATGGCACAGATACAAAGATGGTCACGACACATACATCATATCGACCTCTGCATCTTTGTGGACACAGGGAAGGTATTGCTGTTATCAGGTACAGAAGACACTCGCTGCAGATGTTGGCAAACACAATCATGGAACTGGCCTGATTTGGCATGGGAAAAAAAGAGAATATCTGAAAATTGTCCGAATCAGATCAATTAAAGTAAGTTACTGTAGTATGCCTCGTATGACTCATACACGACCACTGTTGACCTAAACAGGGTAGGTAAACACCTGATTGTGTGAAAGTCTAATGACTTCAATTGTGAGGTTTCATTAGGAGAAGTGTCCCAGTGTTGCTGGAGTTCAATAAATCAGAGAAATAAATGACCAATGTGATAATCTGTCCTGGAAAGGGCAGCTAAAAGATTTATCATCTGGTGTGCTTAGAGCACAAAGGCCATCTGATACATACTCACAGTCAAAGGCTGTCTCCTTTCAACTCACAGTCATTCCTGTCCATGTTGGCTGGTTTCACAGAATTCCAACCCTTTTTTATACCCTGAGGTCACAAGATGCACTGAGAAAATTAAAGATGTGATTTTGGAAAATGTTCAAATTCAGGATGGGCGATACGCTATTCACTAAATCTAAATCTCTACAACTGACTTTAGTATAAGGACCGATCAGGAATACATCAGAAGTGGGTCATACTCAAAATGTCACATTTAATGTCAGAACTATTGTAGTATATTAAAATTATGTCTTTGTTAAAGGTTTTTCATGAAGAAATGGAAGGTTGATTATTGCTATCCAGAGGGAAGGTTTTAGCGTGACGTCACATATGACAAACAGGAAGTGGGTGGTAAGATACGGGGATTGAACAGTAGAGGGAGCTATTCAACTCTTGGAAGGCTATATAAAGGGGGGAGCGGTGACGAAGAGTTAGAATACAGCAAGATTTATTTGGGGTCTGGTTCTCCGGATATTGTGTCCGTACTTACGCTGGAACCTCGTGGTTTGAATAAAGGCCTTTGAACACGATCCGCCTAAGCAGACTCCTTGATTGATGATAACACCTACGAATAACCTACACTACACTATTTTTGGACTAATAAGTCAAATAACTGTTCACAACAAATAATGGAATGAGACAGATTCCTAGTTCATTTTTTCAGTATTTAGGCCATACAAATGTAAATAAATGTTTAACAGATTGTGTGGCAAGCAAATACAAATCAAGAAGTGGACCTTCTTGTTAAAATACTATAGTGACCTTAGTTCAACACCTGGCAACCAACTTTAAGAGATGATAGCCTCTTGGGGATGCTAAAAGAGGCATAATTCAGCCATAATCCAAGAGGAAGTTGTGTATCTCTTTACTGGAAGCATCCTCTAATCGTGCACTTTTTCAGTACAATGGGCCTCAGGATCACTTTTTCAGATATTTTTTTTTTTTTTTTTTTTATTAAATTGAAGAGGGGAATCCGTTCAACATTTAAGTAAATGTGTATGGCCTTACTTTAAGAACCTATCTAGAATAAGAACGCTTCTGTGAAGGTGAGAAATAGTGACCATAATCCAATTGGACAGAAAATCCCAATCAACAGTTATCAGTCATTTGAGCGGCCAACATGTTGATTGTTTGACTCAGTGGTAGCCTAGGGCATCGCATCTTCTTCTTTGTATACTCTACATATATGAATAATATTTTTCTCCTTTACACTACAATCTATTAGTGGAAGATATAAACAGGGGGCGGTTGAGAGGGGGAGGAAAAGTGCTAGTTACACTGAACAAAAATATAAACGCAACATTCAACAATTTTACTGAGTTACAGTTCATATAAGGAAATCAGTCCATTGAAATAAATTCATTAGGCCCTAATCTATGGATTTCACATGACTGGGAATACAGATATACATCTGTTGGTCACAGATACCTTTAAATCAGATATGCATCTGGTCACTAGGCCCTAATCTATGGATTTCACATGACTGGGAATACAGATATGCATCTGGTCATTAGGCCCTAATCTATGGATTACACATGACTGGGAATACAGATATGCATCTGGTCACTAGGCCCTAATCTATGGATTACACATGACTGGGAATACAGATATGCATCTGGTCATTAGGCCCTAATCTATGGATTACACATGACTGGGAATACAGATATGCCTCTGGTCACTAGGCCCTAATCTATGGATTTCACATGACTGGGAATACAGATATGCATCTGGTCATTAGGCCCTAATCTATGGATTACACATGACTGGGAATACAGATATGCATCTGGTCACTAGGCCCTAATCTATGGATTTCACAAGACTGGGAATACAGATATGCATCTGGTCACTAGGCCCTAATCTATGGATTACACATGACTGGGAATACAGATATGCCTCTGGTCACTAGGCCCTAATCTATGGATTTCACATGACTGGGAATACAGATATGCCTCTGGTCACTAGGCCCTAATCTATGGATTTCACATGACTGGGAATACAGATATGCATCTGGTCATTAGGCCCTAATCTATGGATTACACATGACTTGGAATACAGATATGCATCTGGTCACTAGGCCCTAATCTATGGATTACACATGACTGGGAATACAGATATGCATCTGGTCACTAGGCCCTAATCTATGGATTACACATGACTGGGAATACAGATATGCCTCTGGTCACTAGGCCCTAATCTATGGATTTCACATGACTGGGAATACAGATATGCATCTGGTCATTAGGCCCTAATCTATGGATTACACATGACTGGGAATACAGATATGCATCTGGTCACTAGGCCCTAATCTATGGATTACACATGACTGGGAATACAGATATGCATCTGGTCACTAGGCCCTAATCTATGGATTACACATGACTGGGAATACAGATATGCATCTGGTCATTAGGCCCTAATCTATGGATTACACATGACTGGGAATACAGATATGCATCTGGTCACTAGGCCCTAATCTATGGATTACACATGACTGGGAATACAGATATGCATCTGGTCACTAGGCCCTAATCTATGGATTTCACATGACTGGGAATACAGATATGCATCTGGTCATTAGGCCCTAATCTATGGATTTCACATGACTGGGAATACAGATATGCATCTGGTCACTAGGCCCTAATCTATGGATTACACATGACTGGGAATACAGATATGCATCTGGTCATTAGGCCCTAATCTATGGATTTCACATGACTGGGAATACAGATATGCATCTGGTCACTAGGCCCTAATCTATGGATTTCACATGACTGGGAATACAGATATGCATCTGGTCACTAGGCCCTAATCTATGGATTACACATGACTGGGAATACAGATATGCATCTGGTCACTAGGCCCTAATCTATGGATTTCACATGACTGGGAATACAGATATGCATCTGGTCATTAGGCCCTAATCTATGGATTTCACATGACTGGGAATACAGATATGCATCTGGTCACTAGGCCCTAATCTATGGATTACACATGACTGGGAATACAGATATGCATCTGGTCATTAGGCCCTAATCTATGGATTTCACATGACTGGGAATACAGATATGCATCTGGTCACTAGGCCCTAATCTATGGATTTCACATGACTGGGAATACAGATATGCATCTGGTCATTAGGTCCTAATCTATGGATTTCACATGACTGGGAATACAGATATGCATCTGGTCACTAGGCCCTAATCTATGGATTTCACATGACTGGGAATACAGATATGCATCTGGTCATTAGGCCCTAATCTATGGATTTCACATGACTGGGAATACAGATATGCATCTGGTCACTAGGCCCTAATCTATGGATTTCACATGACTGGGAATACAGATATGCATCTGGTCACTAGGCCCTAATCTATGGATTTCACATGACTGGGAATACAGATATGCATCTGGTCATTAGGCCCTAATCTATGGATTTCACATGACTGGGAATACAGATATGCATCTGGTCACTAGGCCCTAATCTATGGATTACACATGACTGGGAATACAGATATGCATCTGGTCATTAGGCCCTAATCTATGGATTTCACATGACTGGGAATACAGATATGCATCTGGTCATTAGGTCCTAATCTATGGATTTCACATGACTGGGAATACAGATATGCATCTGGTCACTAGGCCCTAATCTATGGATTACACATGACTGGGAATACAGATATGCATCTGGTCACTAGGCCCTAATCTATGGATTACACATGACTGGGAATACAGATATGCATCTGGTCACTAGGCCCTAATCTATGGATTTCACATGACTGGGAATACAGATATGCATCTGGTCATTAGGTCCTAATCTATGGATTTCACATGACTGGGAATATAGATATGCATCTGGTCACTAGGCCCTAATCTATGGATTACACATGACTGGGAATACAGATATGCATCTGTTGGCCACAGATACCTTTTTTTTTTAAAGGTAGGGGTGTGGATCAGAAAACAAGTCAGTATCTGGTGTGACCAACATTTGCCTCATGCAGCGCGACATCTCCTTCACATAGATTTGATCAGGCTGTTGATTGTGGCCTGTGGAATGTTGTCCCACTCCTCTTCAATGGCTGTGTGAAGTTGCTGGATATTGGCAGGAACTGGAACACACTGTCATACACGTCAATCCAGAGCATCCCAAACATGCTCGATGGGTGACATGTCTGGTGAGTATGCAGGCCATGGAAGAACTGGGACATTTTCAGCTTCCAGGAATTGTGTCCAGATCCTTGCTACATGGGGATGTGCATTATCATGCTAAAACATGAGGGTTTTGCGGCAGATGAATGGCACAACAATGGGCCTCAGGATCTCGTCACGGTATCTCTGTGCATTCAAATTTCCATTGATAAAATGCAATTGTGTTCGTTGTCCGTAGCTTATACCTGCCCATACCATAACCCCACCACAGGGCACTCTGTTCACAAACGTTGACATCAGCAAACCGTCTGCCCACACAGGCGCAATACACGCTGTCTGCCATCTGTCCGGTACAGTTGAAAACTGCACATTTTAGAGTGGCCTTTTATTGTTCCCAGCACAAGGTGCACCTGTGTAATGATCATGCTGTTTAATCTACTTCTTGATATGCCAAACCTGTCAGGTGGATGGATTATCTTGGCAAAAGAGAAATGCTCATTAAGAGGGACGTAAACAAATTTGTGCACACATTTTGAGATAAGCTTTTTGTGCATATTGAACATTTCCGGGGTCTTTTATTTCAGCTCATTAAACATGGGACCAACACTTTACATGTTGCGTTGATATTTTTGTTCAGTGTAGTTCCACCCCCGAGGGCGTTGCCCAGAGCAGGAGGGGGAAGTCACAAAAATGGCTACTTGTCACCACGGCTGGCAGGACACATGCCGGAACGGTCAACTGCACATTGACATTTTGTGTAGCAGGCAGCAATAGAGAGCAACCCCAGGATAGAGGTGCACAGAGGGAGCTGACACAACTGTGGCCAGACACCGATGGACTGGGAGGACGTGCACTGAGAGGAAGGCTAATTGGAAAAACCACTGATGTATTGGGTCTGCAGGAGAAAAACAAAGGCATCTCTTTTGAGTGACAGCAAAATGCTTTTAATGCACAGAGAGCATTATGTTTCACTATTGAAAGATGATACAATTGTGAAATAAGTTGGCCTGTTGCTTTACCATATAGACTTTGAGCAAGCACCACTGATTATTTCAGGCAGCAGATAAGGCCTATGAAATCAATTTTAGTCAGACTGGGGAGAAATTGTGTTTGTATTACCCAGAGACTTTTTAATTGAACGTACAGTATAGTATCGCTGTTACATTTCTCAATTATTAAATGCCCCCAATATGTGAAAAACACATGAACTTTACAGATAAGCCTACACATCCAATTTGATTTTATTGGAGAATACCAGTAATTTGTTTGACATGATGTAGCCTTTAGTCTGCATAAAAAATGAGGGTCGTCAACTTATCATGGACCTCATGAGTTGCTTTTAGACAGGTGTGATTTGGCTCCACTAAGATGGGCATACAGAGGAACCATAAAACAAATTGCACCTCATTCTAAACTGTTAGAATAATGGGTCTGTTGTCAGTCGGATATAGCACATTATCAAACCCTCAGTAGAGTAATCCACTGAGCGGCTATCCTGAGCAATGTACTGATGATATCATAATTGCCTGAAATCATTGACCATGAAGGGAGTATGAATCACTGGTGTCAATGTGTAAAGAATGTCCGTTTTCAGCTATGCCTAGTCTTCAACTCCTTAAGGTTAACAATGCATCTTTCCAGATAGTGAGTAATCGGAGGATTTCAGAGAAGCATATGAAATTCTGTGCAGTATGTGGGAGAGGAGCAAGAGGAGAGAGCCATAGTTGAGGTTAATCATTTGCAGCTTGGTGGAAATTCATTTGTAATTAAAAAGTAATGCATTTTCATGAATTCATTGGCATCAATGGCTTCATTACTCCTTTATAAAAGAGGTGACATGTTGAGGCCGAAGACCTTTGTTAAAGCCACAAGACTGGACTACCAATTACATTGGAAAATACATTGCAGTATGGCACCAATGGATGAATGGCTTAGTTTCACCAGTTGTCAGCTCTTTTGAAGCAAGTGGCATTGTGACATGCTCGGCTTGATTAAATTCAGAAAATAAGTTTGTGCATGCATGCGCGTTTTCTGGCGGTATGTAGCTTAGAAAAATAAATTGGGAGAAAAACAAAACAATTTAGAAAATCGCAAAAGATAAATTTATTTCAACAATATAAATATTTACATTTCACATTTAACAGACAAATATATTTACGGACGGATATTCCATTAAGAAATATAAAATGAATGTACAATTCAGGTAAACATTCTGTTTTTGGCTTCCAGTAAGATTGTCGCTTTCTGACGACAAATGCCGAATACCTGGCATCACGGGATTGTCACAGAATACAAATGTGTTCTAATACAGGGTATTCCAATAGCCGAGATCCCTTTGGTATGTGGAGAGGAGGCAGTGGGCTAAAAGGTCCATGAATAAAACTACTAAATAATAGTTAAAATTTAGTTGGTTTTTAAAAAAGGTGCGTTATTGAGTCTTCATCCAGGGCGGCGTTGATCTCACAGGCGCCTGACGTTCCTCTTGCTGCGAGCGCTGCCGATGAGGATGGCTCTGGAGCTGCTAGGCCCCCGGGCCAGCCCTGTGTGGCAGGCTGAGGAGCCATGAAAAGGGCCCTGGCACAGGGTGCAGAAGTCAAAGGCACAGCTGAGGCGGGTACAGGTGGCCCTCATGGCATCTGCGTTGTGCTTGGCAGGAGAGCCGCAGCGCTTACAGGGCTTCAGCGACTCGTGCTGCTTCAGCAAACTGGCAGCCTAGAGAACACAAGCAAAGAATGTATAAGGCTACGGAGCATAACTCACTCATTGTATCATTTGTAACATGAACATGTCAATTACTTTCTTAGAACTGATTGAAGGGTGACACCAACTCTCAATAAGTACACACACTGAGCACCATCATGTCCTCTGAACCTTTACATGCAAAGTGAATAGCGCAACCGTCACCGCTTGGTATTCTCTGAAGCGAGATTGCTGGGAGCAGTACAGCGACGGTGTGCCTTCTCTCTGGGAGAGCATCCTATAGCTAGACTTATGGATAAGGGGTTGAAGCTACCCTCTGCATACAGGTCATTACAACCCGGGACAGGGCGGCGTCTCGTGTCAAAGAGCCGACATTCTCCAGTCCTACAGAAGTTCTTGGGTCCTACAACAAAAACGGACATTGCCATTTACCAAACAATATTCATGCAGTGGATTACCCTATGGTTAGGTAATTAAGATTGAAGTACTTGAAGGAGCCCCTGTAAATGAATCCAGATTAAGAACATATCAGCATAAGGGATTAGCAAAGTTTGGAGCCTCTGCAAGCTAAAAAAAACAAACCATCAATGTGGTTCAAAACCATTGACACCTGATAAAGGGTATACAATGACTAAAGGAACCCCAGTTAAATGTTAGCGCTTACCCTGAGTCTCTGTTTAGCCTGGTCGCATCTACGGAGTGCAGACTTGCCTTGGTAGATTTTTCTCCAGGTCTTGCTCACTTTTCTACAGCTGTGAAGAAAACCACCATGAATGAATACATGATAAGAGTATAAAAACATTTCCATGTTGAAAAACCTGTACAATTGTCATAGGACCAGTAAAGGTCACATGTTTACCTTATTACATTTGTCATTTACCTTATCAAGTCGACATCTCCTAGCAGATGCAGGATCCTGGTGAGGATGTGCTTCATGTCCCTCTCCAGCAGTGCTTTTAAAACAGCCATACATTCAAGGCCCATGTTCCCACCCAAAACCCTTTCAAGGCCGGAGTCCTCTGCTAGCCGGCTAATCACAGACCAGTCATAGCTATGGGTCCTCTTGAAACTGTTGGCGAGATCTTGGCATACAGCGTGTTGAAACTTCAGTATGGGGAGTTTTGAGGCAGTATGCTTAGCCTTGTGATAATCAGCAACTGGAGTACATGGGGAGAATATATCCTGTCCTGGAGACTGTTCTAGTTCCTTTATGTTATCAACGTCCTCTATCTGGCTGTTCTGTAAAGAGAGGAAACCGATGTCCTCGAATGCTTCACAGCCTAGGTTTACCTCGTCAAGTACCCCATCATGTTGGTTGTTCTCCTTATTGTGAACACCTTTCACATCATCCTTGAGGCAAAAGTTGGCAGCGGTGGTGACACATGGTGAGAGCTGTGGTTTGACTACTACTTGGACGCATTCCTTTAGTGGGGAGGTTTTCAGGCCCGACTCCTTGTATGTGACATGTTTCTCCATGTTGCATGGAAACCGGGGTTCCTCGTAGTTGGACGGACACTTCATTTTTAAATGACTGATTGTGGTCACAAATTGTAGCCCTGAGGAAGAGAAAATAAAACGGTGCATTAGCCAGTTTCATCTCAATCAAAACGCGACAAACTGGCTAGCTACAGTAGCTACATAACACGTTGTATCACACCACCGTGGATTGCACACTCATACTAGAGTTAGTTACATTCTCTAAAATGTAACATTAGCTAGATATTGTTTTGGTTGATCAAAAAGTTAGGACAATTTAGAGCTGCAATCCCTCCAAATCAAAGGGCGCCCTACCCTAGTTCCCCCCAATTTAGCTTGCAGCATAGCTAACTAGCTAGCCAGGTTAGCTAACCGGCTAGCCAACTAATTTAGAGTAAAATATTATAGTTAACTACTATTGGGGATTTATTATTCTCCTAAATTGATGGGATGACTAACTTAGAAAGAATGCATTCTTGACTGGGCTAATGTAGGCTGTGACACCTGGCAGGCTGTGATTGATGTGAAGAGCTGTTTTAGGGGGTAAAATAAGATAAGGATTGTGTCTTCAAATGCTAGACTATACTGGTTCTTTGTGATCTGTGAGCCTTCCTTGGACGTAGGAATGATGTCTAAGGGAGCTGGCTCTTCTCACTATGATAGGTTGTTATGATAATCTTGTGCCTGGCTGAAGTGTACAACAAATGGCGCCGAGGAGATGAGACCAACCCCTGAACCAACGGATTGGCTGAGAAAGTTTAAACCACGCTCAAGTCTTTACTCTAATTGGCCAGCAGAGAAGTGGGAAAATTTCTCTGTCGGAGTATTTGAGTATTGAATCTGGAACAATGTTTTTAGTTGTCTGGGGTGTCCTGCGAGACATCTCAGAGAGCCCGTATATACGAAACATCATATTTACCATCAGGGGCGGTGTGTTCATTAGGGCGATATGGGCGACGCACTGCCAAACGGGAAAAGGGATTTTTTTTCTAATCAATTATATCACGGCAACAGTAGTTATCAGTGTTTTAATCTAGACGTCTGATCTGCCACTAAATGTCCAATCAGGCTAAAGTCGTGCTTCAAATGGCCCCGCCCCTTTTGGGGCGATTTCAGTCAGGTTGAAAATCGCCCCAGAAGTCTGTCATAGCCTCTCATGTAAAATCTTATTTTTTTCAAATATCAGAGCTTTCAATACAATCTCTATGGGTTTCTGAGGGCTTGCACTTACGCGCTTTCGTCATACGTAACATAACCATGAACGTAACTAAGAAAAGAGCGGGTAGCAGCGTCAATCAATTCACGTACTACTATCAAAAGATGGCTAGCGTTCAGAGCTACTGGATTGTATGCTAGCGGTCATGAGGGAACATATTGTGGAGGAGGTGAAGTCGGCGAACTTCGTAGCTAGCCAAGCTGACGAGACCACGGACGTTTCTACACAGACACAGCTGGTGCTTGTGCTGAGGTACATAGATAGCAACCACAAAGTGCAGGAGCGCTTTTTTGAGTTCCTTCCCATCTCGGAATCAACCTCAGTCTCAATCGCCAGTGTGCTTTTGGAGAGACTGAACGGTCTTTTTGCCGAGGACGAGAAAGTCAAACCGTGGTGCACTGGCACTGTACCAGGTTCTCATGAGCTACAACCTCCAGGAGACGTTCTCTGAGACTGTGACTCTGTTGAACATCCTCATAACTACTCCCATGACAACAGCTGAAGCTGAGAGATGTTTCTCAACTTTGACACGAGTTAAGACATTCCTGCGAAATTCAATGGGCCAGGAACGTCTGAATGCACTGGCCATGCTTTCCATGGAGAGGGAACTAGTCCTCAGCATGCCTGATTTCAATGAAAAAGTCATTAACCGCTTTGCTGCATTGAAAGAGAGAAGAGAACAGTTTCAGTACAAGTAATGTAGCCTCTCTCTCTCTTTGTCCCTCCCTGTCTGTCTCTTTAACACACACACGCCCAAATCAGTTCACAGTTGATGTTGTTTAAAATAGTTATTTTTAATTTTTAAAAAAGTTTAAAAAAAAATAATAATCTGTTCATGTTCATTTTTACAAATCTATACAATTGGCCAGAATATGGTTGTTCATTTTTACAAAGCCATACAGATAGCTGTGTTTACCTTTTCTATAAATTATTTTCAAATTCTGTTTTCAGGCAAAATGTCTATCACTGTTCATTTTCACAAATCTATACAAGAGGGCAGAATATGGAAGTCTATAAAAATGTCTTATTACCAATAACTTGCATCAATGTTTTCAGTAGCCTCTATCAAAAGCTCCTGCTTGCTTGTTGTGAATTATGCTCAGGTGCACATATTTCCAATTCAACCATGAGGCAACAAATGTGGTAAAAGCTCTTGTTGATCCTGCAATCTGAACAAATACCAAGATGCTGTATTTTCAGCTGATATTTCATTTGTTTATGGAAATGCATATTGTTTATGCAGTGTTGAGGAATGTGAAAGAACACCCTTGATTATTTTTACTGTGATAACTTATTTTGCTTTTGTAAGCCAACACTTTTGAGATCAGTCAATAAATGCTTCTGGCATTGACTTATATGCTGCCCCTGTCTTCATGTTGTTGCTGGACATACAGTGGGGAAAAAAAGTATTTAGTCAGCCACCAATTGTGCAAGTTCTCCCACTTAAAAAGATGAGAGAGGCCTGTAATTTTCATCATAGGTACACGTCAACTATGACAGACAAAATGAGAAAAAAATTCCAGAAAATCACATTGTAGGATTTTTAATGAATTTATTTGCAAATTATGGTGGAAAATAAGTATTTGGTCAATAACAAAAGTTTCTTAAAACTTTGTTATATACCCTTTGTTGGCAATGACACAGGTCAAACTTTTTCTATAAGTCTTCACAAGGTTTTCACACACTGTTGCTGGTATTTTGGCCCATTCCTCCATGCAGATCTCCTCTAGAGCAGTGATGTTTTGGGGCTGTCGCTGGGCAACACAGACTTTCAACTCCCTCCAAAGATTTTCTATGGGGTTGAGATCTGGAGACTGGCTAGGCCACTCCAGGACCTTGAAATGCTTCTTACGAAGCAACTCCTTCGTTGCCCGGGCGGTGTGTTTGGGATCATTGTCATGCTGAAAGACCCAGCCACGGAGCATCTTCAATGCCCTTGCTGATGGAAGGTTTTCACTCAAAATCTCACGATACATGGCCCCATTCATTCTTTCCTTTACACGGATCAGTCGTCCTCGTCCCTTTGCAGAAAAACAGCCCCAAAGCATGATGTTTCCACCCCCATGCTTAACAGTAGGTATGGTGTTCTTTGGATGCAACTCAGTATTCTTTGTCCTCCAAACACGACGAGTTGAGTTTTTACCAAAAAGTTATATTTTGGTTTCATCTGACCATATGACATTCTCCCAATCCTCTTCTGGATCATCCAAATGCACTCTAGCAAACTTCAGACGGGCCTGGACATGTACTGGCTTAAGCAGGGGGGCACGTCTGGCACTGCAGGACTTGAGTCCCTGGCGGCGTAGTGTGTTACTGATGGTAGGCTTTGTTACTTTGGTCCCAGCTCTCTGCAGGTCATTCACTAGGTCCCCCCGTGTGGTTCTGGGATTTTTGCTCACCGTTCTTGTGATCATTTTGACCCCACGGGGTGAGATCTTGCGTGGAGCCCCAGATCGAGGGAGATTATCAGTGGTCTTGTATGTCTTCCTTTTCCTAATAATTGCTCCCACAGTTGATTTCTTCAAACCAAGCTGCTTACCTATTGCAGATTCAGTCTTCCCAGCCTGGTGCAGCTCTACAATTTTGTTTCTGGTGTCCTTTGACAGCTCTTTGGTCTTGGCCATAGTGGAGTTTGGAGTGTGACTGTTTGAGGTTGTGGACAGGTGTCTTTTATACTGATAACAAGTTCAAACAGGTGCCATTAATACAGGTAACGAGTGGAGGACAGAGGAGCCTCTTAAAGAAGAAGTTACAGGTCTGTGAGAGCCAGAAATCTTGCTTGTTTGTAGGTGACCAAATACTTATTTTCCACCATAATTTACAAATAAATTCATAAAAAATCCTACAATGTGATTTTCAGGATATTTTTTTCTCAATTTGTCTGTCATAGTTGACGTGTACCTATGATGAAAATTACAGGCCTCTCTCATCTTTTTAAGTGGGAGAACTTGCACAATTGGTGGCTGACTAAATACTTTTTTTCCCCACTGTATCTTTTTTTTAAATGTGTGTAGGTCACCTAAATCGTCAGAAAAATTGCCCCCCCTGAGAATTTTTTCAGGAGCCTCCACTGTTTACCATTGAAGGTTTTTGCATTAATTAAAATAACTAGTATATCTTAGAAGTCGTGTTGACCTCTTTTGTTCCTAATACCAGATTTGAATTGACGCGACTTTGACACTACTAAACGATAATTGTTAACATTAATCGTAGGCAGCATCAGATCAGTCCAGTAACGTTAACCTTAGCTATATTAAAGATAATAGTAATGTTAACTCTGTGGATATTATATTCATAGGATAGCCAACGCTAGCTAACCTCTAATTTTACGCGCGTACGTTTTGCGCTTAAAACGACAATATGTAATATTGACATTAACGTTATTGGAAAACGTATAGCTACTAAGCAGTTTAACTAGTTACCTGACGTTAAATGAATATTCAACTCCATTGCTAGTTAGCTAAGCCAGACAGTTATGGCTAGTTAGCTAGTCAAATTGGTTGACATTAACTAACGTTAGCTAATGTAGTATATTAAAATTATGTCTTTGTTAAAGGTTTTTCATGAAGAAATGGAAGGTTGATTATTGCTATCCAGAGGGAAGGTTTTAGCGTGACGTCACATATGACAAACAGGAAGTGGGTGGTAAGATACGGGGATTGAACAGTAGAGGGAGCTATTCAACTCTTGGAAGGCTATATAAAGGGGGGAGCGGTGACGAAGAGTTAGAATGCAGCAAGATTTATTTGGGGTCTGGTTCTCCGGATATTGTGTCCGTACTTACGCTGGAACCTCGTGGTTTGAATAAAGGCCTTTGAACACGATCCAACTTAAGCAGACTTCTTGATTGACGACAACACCTACAAATAACCTACACTACAATTTGGAGGCTCCGCTGAGATATTGATTGCATCGTTGTTGGTCCCTTTCCTGGATTCGCGAGTTGACTACTGTTCAAGCCGGCTAAAGGTGAGATTATTCACAAACTTTGGACACTAGTCATTTCGTTGATTGGGGAGAGGGCTTTGACGGTGTACAGTTAAAAGTACTTGGGTCGTTATTGAGGTATGGTGTTGTTGTTGATTCGGAGTCTGATAACAAATATTCTAAATTGGGTTGATGGGTAAATGGGGAATAATAGCATGTTTAGGACAATGGATTGGTAGAGAATAAAGGTTGGGAGATATCTGCATAATTAGAGCACCGTGAATCTGGACAAGACCTCTTGATCGAGGCGATTCTTTAGGGATGGGCTACAAATCCTGGGCTTAGTTAGACTGAATCAGGTTGATTTCTTAAGCGGGAATTATGAAGTGAATTGGTGTATTTATGTTATACTCCTCCTCTGGCCGACGGGAAATTGGTTTGGGGATAACCGCTTGATATGAGATTCATCTTTCAAGGCAACAAAAAGTTAGATGGAGATATTATTGATAATCATGGACAATGATTGGGCCGCGGTGCGGGGTGTTCATTTGTATAGCTAGTAGGCTGCAGTTAGCTGGAGGTTGGTGTTAATGCTGGATTGTTTCAGGCCACGTGGTGTCTCGTGGCTAAGGCTTGATTGTATGGTTCGGGTCACGTGGTACATCGTGGCTAAATGCTAAATGCTAATGCTTAAGGCTAAAGTGTGAATCATGCTACATCATGGTGGCTGAGGTGGATGCTAGTGCTAATTGGGTTTTGTGTCACGGTGTACCGTAGGCTAAGCTAACTGCTAAGGTTGAATGCTAATTGTGTTGCGTGCTACATGCTAACGGATATCCTTAGAGATTCCATTGCGATGGGTTAAAGTCTCTTAAACTTGTCACTGTCTGTAAGTCAGGTTGTATGTTTTGTGAGCGCTGTTAAATGTTGTTTGACTATAAGGGGGAAATGGGAAGTTACAGCTGGCTGTTATTCTTTCTGTTTGGGGAGAGAAGGTAGAGAATCATTCTTTCATGGGGAAAAGTATTTGTGAATGGTTGTGCGCATGCGTTTAATTTTGCGACACTACACTACAGAAAGGGGGAGTTTATGACACGAGATTAGGACACGTTTTGGTTTACGGCACTAAATCTACGACATGCGGTCGTGCTGAGGCGACGGAACAAAATGGTGGCCAGTACGGTCATATGATTGTTTCAGGTTTCTTTTCAGGGGTAATGGCTACCGGAAAAGGTGAACACGACTCTTTTAAAATTATTAAAGTAACTGTTATGTGAACGTTAAACTATTTGTTGAGATGTAGTACATTTATAAATTAAATATATGGTGACGAAGTATAATGCATTGATTTGAATGACGGGTTAAAATAAAATTAAAATGTTTTGAGCGATTTATTTATTCTTGGGGTCCGGTTTAAAATGTGTTGATTTATTTCTTTCTAGGTTCCGTTTGGTAGCAAATATGAGTGGGGAATACCTTGGTTAAGTGTAAACTTTAAATGCTTGGCTGTATCGTTTTCTTCCCTTGTTATATGAGGCTGTAGAACGGAGCGAAGGAGAGAGAGGGGGGCTAACGTGCGCGGCGTTGCGTGGCGTGACGTGACAAGGTGTGACGCAAACAGAGGATCATCCAAAATCAGGCTAGTACTTTTTTGTCTACAAAGTCTCTCAACAGGATGTTGGATGCAATGATACTCTCTTACACGCTTGGCAACAGACTGATCAGGGAATAAAAGTTGCAGTTTTGGGTCTCAGTGCATTACTGGGCCTGACTGGGGGATTCGGTTGGAAAGCAGGTACTGACATTATTCTGTGATATTGAAATATTTGGCTTCATATTAAACAATGGTTTATATTGGTGTGGTATTGTTGTAGATTGGAAGTCTTTTTATTCTGTGATATTAAAATACTTGGGTGCATGTTGTTTTATTCGGTGATAGTAAAATACTTCTGGGTGCATATTAAACAATGGAATTTATTGGGGTGATGGTGTTGTAGATTAGAATTCCATGTTGTTTGGATTGCTGTGGAAGTTGACTACTGGTATTCACTTTCCGGAGGGGTTAAGGTAAGTGGGTCCTAAATTGGTAAAATAGGTGTAGAAATAAAAATTGGTCTTAATTATTTATAATTATTCATAGTTGTTAATTAAAATTTTAATTGAATAATTTAATGGATTTTTTTGGGGGGGTTTATTTTTAATTAAAATTTTAATATTCATATTTTAATTTTTTTTAATTATTCATATTTTTCCAAAGGTTTAATATTCATATTTTAATTTTTTAATTATTCATATTTTTCAAAAAAAAAAATTGATATTCAGATTTTTAAAAAATTTTAATAGTCATATTTTTTAATTTTTCGTTTTATTTAGTGATTTAAAAAAAAAAAAAAAAAAATTTGTTTTCTCTCTGGTTGTTTAGGTTATATTAATAATTAAAGGGGGGGAAGCCATAGGCTAAAATAAATAGTTCACAATAAAGGAAGATAAAAGAGGACTTACAATGGGGAGAAAGGATAGCAAGGCTATGAAAGTTATTACACCAGTTAATATAGTCGAACATAGTAATCCTTTAGTTAAGGGTATTGCGAGATTATCCGGCAAATGGAACAAACGTTGGCCTGACATTGAACAACCCTGGCCAGAGGAAGGGACTCTTAATCCGGATGTTATCAACATCATGAAAGTACTTCTGTCAATTTACAAGGCAGATCAGAAGAAGGGAAAACAAAAGGAACGACGTAAAGAGAAGAGACAAAGGGAGCTGGGTGTTCTTAAATTGTTTGAAGACGAAGGACAAAAACTGATGAAAGATACCAAAGACAAGGGAAGCAAAGGTATGGAGAAGAAGCTAAAGGAAGAGACGTCGACAGAGAAACTGAGGGTAGAGGTCGGTATACCTTTCTCACATACGGATTCGGCGAGAAGACCCCCACCGTATGAGAAGGAAGTTGAGCTTAGGGATGCTTATCCTCAGCTTCCAGTGATCCTCCAACAGGGGGATTATTACATCAGAGATGAGGATGAACAAATTATAGAGAGAGGACAAGCAGAAACGACCGTAAAAATGCATCCAAGCACCAAAGGTGGAAAGAAAACGAGAGGTCTGAAAACTAAGGGTGGTATGAGGTTAAGTAGGATGGAATTGGAGGAGGACGATGATGATCAGAGTGATTTAGAGGGGATCATGGGTGGATATGATCCGGTCATCAAACGGAGGTTGGCCAGAACGGAGAGAAGGGGTAAGGAAGGTTTGAAGAAGAAGGATACAAGATATTCTGAGAAAGGTTTGAAGAAGAAGGATACAAGATATTACAGTGCTGAGGAAGATTCGAAGAAGAAGGATACAATATCTTCGAGTGCTGAGGGAAGCAAAGATGAAGACAGCGATAAAGAGGAGACTGACGGTGCTGCGTATTTGAAGGGAGTTTGTCCTGCAAAGACTGTCGCAGAAGAAATAGACGGAGATATAGACCAATGCTTATCAGAACTGAAGAGTGCAAGGACTGCAGGAGAAGTAAGAGAGGTACAGGAACAACTTCAGTCGCTGACCATACGGAAGGAGAGACAGCTGAGAAGAGAATCTGAAAAAGATGAGACAAAATATGCATTAAGGTCAAGGAAAGATACCCCGAGCAAAATGGTACCAGTTATCATTCGAGGTCAAAACTTTGAATATAAGCCGTTGCAAAATACCGATATGTCGAACATACTGGAGAAGCTGCCTATTCTTCAGAATGGGGCCTATCCTTGGATTTCGAAATTGGAGGAAATTACGGTGGGAACACAGTCTGCCATAGGAGACGTTAAGAGACTGTTGGCTAATCTCATTGGGATTCCGGATATGGAAGAAGTCTTCCAGAGGGCTGGACTCATGAGATATGTTGGGACGGCAGTGAACGATCCTGAATTGTTGGCTGCAAGTAGGAATCGTCTGTGGAGAGCATTGAAAGATACATTTCCAACGAATGTGCATCCTGATAATATTCTGATTGACCCACTAGGACAACAAGAAAATCCGAGAGCCTATGTGTCAAGAGTTCATCAAGTGTGGAGAAATATTACTGGAAATGATCCAGATGTGAGTCAAATTGAGCAGTCAATTTTGAGAGCTAAACTGCAAATGGGACTGCCCGCACCAGTAAGAAGCAAACTGGCAGAAGTAGTTGGACTTGGAAGCATGACAAAAGGGGTCTATACAGATCACATAGCTCATCAAGTGGATCTGTACAGGAAGAAGGAACTCAATCAGAAAGAGCAGGACGAAGAAACTCTCCGGAAACTTAATCTGATACAACTGGGAGAGAATAAAAAGGATAAGAAACAAGCTTTGGTTATGCAGAGTCCGTGTGTACCGAACCAACAAGCACTGCCACAGCTTCCACCAGAACAGTTCCAACCGCAATTGTACCAGCCACCAATGGCGGCACCAGTTAATTCATACCCACAGCCAATTTCTGGGCAGACACAGAATTGGAGAGGAAGAGGACGAGAAGGATTAGAAAGGGGAGGAAGAGTTAAGACATACTTCCCGCCGTCTCCAGAGGTGTGTTATAATTGTGGACAGGTTGGTCACTTTTTCCGGGAGTGCAATTGGGCAGGAGAAAACATTAGAGGGAATTTCAGAGGAAGATACAGGGGCCAGGCAAAATCATCTGGAGGACCAGTGAACCCCTACAGGGGTCCGGAGCACGGATTCTAGAGGTGCCTAGATGATCCGAAAGGGAGGTGTCAGCTGGTAGCGTCAGGATCGGAAAGAGATCCAACAATTGAGGTGAAAATAAACAACCGACCATTGGAAGTAATGGCGGATAGCGGAGCAGCGTTCACCTGTGTTCGACCTGAAGATGCTACACATCTCCCTATGTCCAATCAACTCGTTAGGACAATCGGATTTTAGGGAGTAAAACAGCTGATTCCTCTTACGGAACCAATTGAGCTCTGCTATAAAGATCACAAAATTAAGATACCCATACTGGTATCAGAACATACACCTGTTGCATTATTGGGAAGAGATGCCTTGTGTAAGTTGAACTGTACAATCAGATGTACACCAGACGGCTGTCTGATAGAAATGCCAAAGGAAAAGGTTTACCAATTGTCGATGATGACGGAGATGGATTCGTCTTCAGTATTCTGGATTGGAAATCTCAGTGAAGATTTTATGAAACAGGCTAAGATATGGGAAAAATTTATTGTTGCAAATATGCCTGATGCAAAGCTTCCGGAATATCCATTCCATTGTACGCTTAAGTATTTCAAGAAGGCTGCTCAACCACAATCAGAGGAATGGTTGAGTCATCAACCGAAGAATGTTCAACTTAGCTCAAGTTGCATTATTTTAGGACCACAAGGAGCAGCTATGAAGATAAACACCGATGATTATCTGAATAGAGAATTTGAGATTGAGAAGAGTGTGCCACATGTTACCTTGTTGGTTTCAGAAGGCTATGAGCAAAAGCAAATGGGAGAAATGATGACAGAAGCAGAGAAACTTACTTTCAGACCAACGAAAGAAAATTTGGCGATTTGGAGAAGTGAAGATCAACGATTTCTCAAAATAATGATTTCGGCTCAAGGACAAGGAGAGCCACAGGCTGTAGGAATGACACATGAATCCATTTGCAATATGAAGATTGATTCAGATCCTATGAAAGAGGAGATGTTGCAACAAGTTCCAGAAGGGTTGTGGTCTCAACATAGTACTGATATTGGACTTGTAAAATCAGCTCAACCTGTGAAGGTTGAACTTCGACCAGGAGCCAAACCTCCATGGAAAAATCAATATCCATTGACAGAGGAAGCAATCAAAGGGATTGAACCACAAATTGATGGACTTTCGACAGTAGGGGTTTTAAGGACAACAAAACACCCTCGGAGTAACACGCCTTTGTGGCCTGTAAAAAAACCAGATGGAAGTTATCGTGTAGCTCATGATTTGAGAGCAGTGAATGAAATAGTGATTGACTTTCCAGCGGATGTGCCAGATCCTCATACCTTGTTAGCTCAAGTTCCTCCAGATGCGACACATTTTACAGTACTGGACTTATGTGGAGCATTTTTCAGTGTTCCACTTAGTGTAGAGAGTCAGGATTTATTTGGGTTCACCTATAAGGGACAGTTCTATGAGTACAATAGAATGCCACAGGGGTACCGGCATTCGCCGCATATCTTCAATAAAGTATTGAAGGAGGATTTGGTAGGGATAGATCAGATATTGCAGAGCACTGTCATTCAGTACGTGGATGATATAATGGTTTGCTCACAAAATAAGGAAACATGTCATAGGGACTCAATTAAATTACTACAGGTATTGGCAGAAAAGGGACACAAGGTGTCACAGAAAAAGTTGCAATATTGTCAGGAGAAAGTGGTATATTTAGGTCAAAACATAACTCATGGCCACAGAAACATTTCAGACAAGCAGGTGGAAACTATTCGTAAGGCTCCAAAACCTAGAACAGTCAGAGAAATGATGACATTTCTGGGTATTGCTGGTTATTCCTCCGCTTGGGTAGAGGATTATACTAGTTTGATGGCCCCATTGAGGGCTATGGTGAGGGGTACTGAGAGTGGTCAACTTCATAGCAATCTTTCCTGGACACCGGAAGGTCATGTGGCATTTGAAACTATCAAACAGAGGTTGCAGGAGGCACCTGCACTTGCACTACCAGATTATTCAAAGAACTTTTTGTTATATGTGTCTACTTCTACTGGAGGTAGATATGCATGCGCGGTTCTTTGTCAACCGACAGGCATGGGGACGAATCCTCAGCCTATTTCCTACTACTCTACTGCTTATTCAGAGGTAGAACTAGGGTTACCACTATGCTACAGAGCAATGGTGGGGGTGTATTCCATGTATGACAAAGCATCATCAGTCACGATGGGCTACCCCGTGACAATTCTTACCCATCATAGTCTCAGAAATCTTTTGAACTATGGGAAGTATACATTGACAATGCCTAGGCTCAGAGACTATCATAGACTCTTAGAGCAGGAGGATGTCACCCTTGTGAGATGTGATACAGTAAATCCAGCCGAGAGTTTACCAACTTCCGAGGATGGTGAGCCACATGATTGTGTCCAAGAAGCAGAGAGATATTCGAGGCTTCGATCAGATTTACAAGCCTTTCCATTACGTGAAGCAGACCTGGAGTATTGGACTGATGGGTCTTGCTATCGGGTAGGAGATAAGTTATGTGCTGGTTATGCAGTAGTTAGAGGCAGAGGGACGGGATTTGTTGTTGAAAAGGCTGAAGTAATACCACAGCCTGCGTCTGCACAACTTGCTGAACTTGTGGGGCTAACAGAAGCATGTTTGTTAGCAGAAGGTAAGCGAGTAACCATATACACTGATTCAGCATATGCACATAGTGTATGTCATTTGTTTGGGGCGTGTCATGAGCCTCTCACTCCACCGGGTTACCACCTTAATTTTCTTCCACTCTGCTCACCACTCTCTCTACTCAGCCTAACTAGCTCCACCTGTCCCTGCTTTGCTCTGCTCTAATTACTCTGCCAGCTGCGCTGCATTACCCACTACCTCTCCCAGTATTTAAGGCCCTGTCTTTCAGCTCTCCGGTGTCAGATCGTCTGCAAAGCTCACACCCGGAACCTGTTTGCTCGCGCTTCTGGCTCACCCTGGTTTTGTGACCCCGGACCTGCCTGATTTTTGGATACTCTTCTGCCCCAGGAGATCCAGACCTGCTTCTGCCATAACGACTCCTGACTACTCTTCAATCCCGGTAACTCTGACCAGCCTTCTGCCTTGCTACTACGTATTTTGGATTTCCCTTGAACTGTACTGCTGCCTTGTTTCATTCCGCCCTGTTGTGTCTGTGTCTCCCCCCCCCAGGACTTCTGGACCACCCACCACCGGCTTCTTAGGACGCATCGCTGCCACTGGGGGGGGCACAGACCCAGCACATTGGACGGGATCCCTGTTACCCCTGGAGCCTTCATTCACTCCCTACTTCCCTTTTCCCTTAAGTTTTAATAAACTTTCTGGTGTGACGCAATTGTGGTCCTCTGGTCGTCTGTCTGAACCGTGACAGTACGATCTGACCATTATGGACTCAGCGCACACTTTCCCCGACATGGAAACCGATGAGCATGAGCAGCAGTTCCAGCAGCAGCAACAACAACTCGCCATGATCATTCAACTCCTCACCAACCTTACCCCAGCCAGTCTGCCCACCAGCCCTGCCCCCGAGTTACCTGCCCCGGTCATTGCAGCCGCTGCTCCGGAACCCAAGATTGGAAACCCCGAGCGGTTCAACGGCGATTCAACCCAGGTCCGGCCATTCCTGACTAGCTGCCGACTTCAGTTCTCCTTGCAGCCAAGGACCTTCGCCACGGAGGGGGCTAAAGTTGGGTATGCCATCACTCACCTGACGGGCCGAGCTCGACTCTGGGGAACAGCAGAGTTCGAACGTCAAACCCCCGCATGTGCAACCTTCGACCTGTTTGCTGAGGAGATGCTGAAGGTGTTTGACCTGGATTCACCAACCGCAGAGGCGTCTCGTGAACTGTTCAGTATTCGACAAGGCAGACGTACAGTCGCAGACCATTCCATCGACTTCCGAACCCTGGCTAGACGAAGTTCTTGGAACACACCATCGTTGGTGGACGCGTTCTTCCATAGTTTGGCTGACTATATCAAGGACGAGTTGGTCTCCCATGAACTGCCTTCCACTCTTGATGAAGCCATCGCACTGACTGTCAGGATCGACAGAAGGATACAGACCCGTCGTCGTGAGAGGGGGCGCCAAGGTCCACCTACTACCGGCATTCGGAGAGATCCGACTGGGCTCCTGTCATCTACTGCCACTCACCCAGGTCAGCTTGATCAGTCTGAGCCTATGGAGATTGGGCGAGCCTCTCTCACTCCTGCAGAGCGCCAGCGCCGCTTCACCTCAAACCTCTGCCTCTATTGTGGAGGTGATGGACATCGTGTGGTAACCTGCCCTTTAAAGGGCCGAAGCTCACCGGGCATAGGGGGAGTCCGGTTGAGTTCAATGACCATCCAGTCCTCCGACCGCAAACCCCTGCTGCAAGTTCACCTCCGCCTCTCTGACTCAACTCACACCCTGGCTGCTCTGGTGGATTCTGGCGCCGAAGCCAACATAATGGACATCAAGCTGGCACGCCAACTGGGACTGGAGAACCTCCGTTTGACACCTCCTATTCCTGCCCGGGCACTGGACGGACACTTACTCGGATCAGTCACTCATGTCACGGCCCCGGTCTCGATGGGTCTGTCCGGTAACCATCAAGAAACTATCCAGTTTCACCTGCTCCCCTCTCCAGGCCAACCCCTCATCCTGGGTTACCCATGGCTCCGCCGGCACAACCCTCAGCTCGACTGGGTGACCGGGGTGATCAGGGAGTGGGGAGAGGACTGCCACCGAACCTGCCTGCTTGCTGCCGCACTACCCCCTCGGCCAGTACCTACTAACTCCGCTCCTGACCTCTCCAATGTCCCAGAATGCTACCATGGTCTCAGAGAGGTGTTTAACAAAGCAAGAGCCACATCTCTGCCCCCTCACCGACCGTACGACTGTGCCATCGACCTCCTCCCTGGAACAGCCCCTCCAAAGGGTCGTCTTTATTCGTTGTCTGCTCCTGAAAGAAAGTCCATGGAGGACTACATCAATGGCTCTCTGTCCGCAGGATTAATCCGTTCATCTTCATCTCCTGCTGGTGCTGGCTTCTTCTTTGTGGGGAAGAAGGACGGATCTCTTCGCCCCTGCATCGACTACAGGGGACTCAACGACATCACAGTGAAAAACCGTTACCCTCTGCCTCTGCTCACCTCTGCTTTTGAGTTGCTCCAGGGAGCCACTGTTTTTACCAAGTTGGATCTCAGAAACGCTTACCACCTAGTGCGGATCCGGGAGGGAGATGAATGGAAAACCGCATTCAATACACCAACAGGCCACTACGAGTATCTGGTTATGCCTTTTGGCCTCACCAATGCTCCTGCTGTGTTCCAGGCTCTAGTGAATGATGTACTGCGGGACATGTTAAACAAGTTTGTCTTCGTTTACCTGGATGACATCTTAATCTACTCCAGAAACCTGTCTGAACACACCCGCCATGTCCAGCAAGTCCTTCATCGTCTTCTGGAGAATTCCCTCTACGCCAAGGCAGAGAAATGTGAGTTTCACGTCAAGACAGTGGCCTTCCTGGGGTACATAGTGGCAGAGGGAAGTATCCAAATGGATCCTGCCAAAGTATCAGCAGTCACTTCATGGCCAGTTCCGGAGAACAGAAAGAAGCTGCAACAGTTTCTGGGGTTTGCTAACTTCTATAGAAAGTTTATCCGGAACTACAGTACCGTTGCTGCCCCTCTCACTGCTCTAACCAGCACCAAGCAACCCTTCACCTGGACCCCAGCAGCCGACAAAGCCTTCAGTACCCTCAAGGTGAGGTTCACCTCCGCTCCCATCCTCCAGATGCCTGATGTGGACCGGCAATTCATTGTGGAGGTGGACGCCTCGGATGTGGGAGTTGGTGCTGTGATTTCTCAGTGGGCTGCGGAGGATAGGAAGCTCCATCCCTGTGCCTTTTTCTCACGTCGGTTGTCCCCCTCTGAGTGCAATTACGACATAGGGAACCGTGAGCTGCTGGCTGTGAAGCTTGCCTTGGAGGAGTGGCGTCACTGGCTGGAGGGGTCCACCATTCCATTTCTCGTTTGGACCGATCATAAGAACTTGGAGTACATCCGCACGGCCAAACGGTTGAACTCCAGGCAGTCCCGCTGGGCCCTGTTCTTCACCAGGTTTAATTTCACTCTGTCATACCGGCCTGGATCACGCAACACCAAGCCAGACGCCCTCTCCCGTCAATTCCAGAAGGATGACACCCCCTCCAAGGACCCTGTGTCGATTCTGCCAAGTCCCTGCATCGTTGCAGCTCTGACCTGGGCTGTTGAGGAACAGGTGCTGGAGGCTCTTCGTAACCAGCCAGGTCCCAGCACTTGCCCAGCTGACCGCCTTTTTGTCCCCGAAGACCTGAGGTCCCAGGTCGTTCAGTGGGGACATGACTCCCGCCTAGCTTGTCACCCTGGCTCCACCCGCACTTACAACCTGCTCGCCCAGAGGTTCTGGTGGCCCTCTCTGAGAAAGGATGTACGGGAATTCGTCCAAGCCTGCCCCATCTGCAACCAACACAAGTCGTCCTGCCAGCCCCCAGCCGGATTGCTGCAGCCCCTGCCTGTGCCCAGACGTCCCTGGTCTCACATCGCCCTTGACTTTGTCACGGGGCTGCCCCCTTCAAGTGGCATGACCGTCATTCTCACCATAGTTGACCGTTTCAGCAAGATGGCACACTTCATTCCCCTCCCCAAGCTCCCAACCGCCAAGGAGACCGCCCAGGTGGTCCTGGAACACGTCTTCCGGATCCACGGACTGCCAAAGGATGTAGTTTCTGACCGTGGTCCACAATTCTCCTCCGCTTTTTGGAAGGAGTTCTGTCACCTGCTGGGAGCCACAGTCAGTCTGACTTCCGGATTCCATCCCCAATCCAATGGGCAGTCAGAGCGGGCTAATCAGGAGCTCGAGAAGGCACTGCGATGCATGACTTCACGCAACCCCCACTCCTGGTCGCAGCAATTGACATGGGTGGAGTACGCACACAATTCTCTGACCTGCTCTGCCATCGGTATGTCCCCTTTCCAATGTGTTTATGGATACCAGCCTCCTCTATTTGCCAGCCAGGAAGAGGAGGTTACTTGCCCATCTGCACTTGCTTTTGCCCGTCGATGTCGCCGCACCTGGTCACAAGCCCGAGCCACACTCCTCAGATCCGTTGCCAGCTACACTACCGGGGCCAACCGTCGGAGAATTCCTGCTCCCACCTACCATGTTGGTCAAAGGGTGTGGTTGTCATCGAAGAACCTGCCACTCAGGGTGGAGTCGCAGAAGCTGGCACCTCGGTTCATTGGCCCATTCCCTATCATAAGAGTGATTAGCCCAACTGCTGTCCGGCTCCAACTGCCTAATTCCCTGAGGGTGCACCCCACTTTCCATGTGTCTAAGATTAAGCCCATCCATGAGAGTCCGCTGGTCCCTGCTGCGCCTTGTCCTCCTCCTCCACGGCTCGTCGATGGTGGTCTGGTTTACACCGTCCGCCGCCTGCTTCGGTCCAGACGGAGGGGTAGGGGTCTCCAGTACCTCATTGACTGGGAGGGCTATGGACCTGAGGAAAGGACCTGGGTGCCAGCTAGTCGGATTGTGGATAGGACTCTCATCACCGCTTTCCACCAACGGCATCCTGATCAACCTGCAATCCGTAGGGGCCGCCCCAGAGGGGTCCCTAACCGTCCTGCCCGCTCGGCTTCCTGTCCTGTGCCTGATCCTGTCTCGGGACCTGTCCCATCTCCCGACCACGGCCCTCCGGCTTCCTCCGAGGATGAGGACGTTCACTCGGACCGGTCGGAGGAGTTCTAGCCCTCCTCCGGCTCCCCTCCTCCCGCCCGGCGTGGTGTTGCTCTTGGGACTTCTGGGGCCGTCCCTTGGGGGGGGGGTTCTGTCATGAGCCTCTCACTCCACCGGGTTACCACCTTAATTTTCTTCCACTCTGCTCACCACTCTCTCTACTCAGCCTAACTAGCTCCACCTGTCCCTGCTTTGCTCTGCTCTAATTACTCTGCCAGCTGCGCTGCATTACCCACTACCTCTCCCAGTATTTAAGGCCCTGTCTTTCAGCTCTCCGGTGTCAGATCGTCTGCAAAGCTCACACCCGGAACCTGTTTGCTCGCGCTTCTGGCTCACCCTGGTTTTGTGACCCCGGACCTGCCTGATTTTTGGATACTCTTCTGCCCCAGGAGATCCAGACCTGCTTCTGCCATAACGACTCCTGACTACTCTTCAATCCCGGTAACTCTGACCAGCCTTCTGCCTTGCTACTACGTATTTTGGATTTCCCTTGAACTGTACTGCTGCCTTGTTTCATTCCGCCCTGTTGTGTCTGTGTCTCCCCCCCCCCAGGACTTCTGGACCACCCACCACCGGCTTCTTAGGACGCATCGCTGCCACTGGGGGGGGCACAGACCCAGCACATTGGACGGGATCCCTGTTACCCCTGGAGCCTTCATTCACTCCCTACTTCCCTTTTCCCTTAAGTTTTAATAAACTTTCTGGTGTGACGCAATTGTGGTCCTCTGGTCGTCTGTCTGAACCGTGACAGGGCGGTATGGAAAGGTCGAGGGTTCAAGAAATCGGATGGTTCTCCGATACAGCATCATGCACAAATCATGAAATTGTTGCATGCTATGATGAAACCTACAGAGATAGCGATAGCTAAGTGTGCAGCTCACAAGACAGATATGTCAAGAGTGACACAAGGGAACAAAGCTGCTGATGAAGCTGCAAAAGCCGTTGCAGGAGCGGACAAATTGGGGAAAGTGTTTCTGGTCACTCATGTAGTGGACTTGGAAGACAAAATTACGCTTCGAGATGTAATTTTGATGCAAGAAGCCGCTTCTATGATCGACCAACAGCTATGGCTAGACCGAGGAGCGGTCAAAGATGCTACTGGTCTGTGGAGAAACCATGAGGGGTTGATAGTAGCGCCTCTAGACCTCTTAGGTCTGATGATTCAAGAAGCACATGGCTTAGCTCATGTTGCGAGGGGGGAGGTTCACAGAAAGATCACAAAGGAATATGGTTTTTGGGCTCCATATTTGTTTGAACAAATTGATTATTTGATAGGAAGATGCACTATCTGTCTTAAAAATAATGTTCGAAGAGGGATACCTGTTCATCCAGGTTACATTCCTACACCAAGGGGTCCTATGCGTGAGTTGGTCATTGACTTTGTTGATATGATACAACCAGTTGATGGGAAAAGATACATGTTGGTGGTTGTAGATAGATTTTCACGATGGACGGAAGCTTGTCCAACCAAGCGTAAGGATGCTCAGTCGGTTGCCAAGTTCTTATGTAAAGAAGTCATAAGCAGGTGGGGATTACCCGATCGAATATCCTCAGACAATGGAAGAGAATTTGTGGATAAAACAGTAAAATTGATGTTGCAAAAATTGGGAATTAAGCAACGTCTTGGAGCAGTTTATCACCCACAAAGTCAGGGGATGTGTGAAAGAATGAACGGTGTCTTGAAGAACCGCATTGTGAAGATTTGTCAACATACAGGTCTAAACTGGATAGCGGCGCTTCCGTTAGCACTAATGGTGTGTCGCTCAAGTGAGCTACGTGATCTACGTATGACACCCCATGAGTTGTTAACAGGAAGAAGGATGCCAACGCCTTGTTTACGAACAAGTGGAAAGGGTCCAAGCTTGGCCCTGTTGGACGATGAAATGAGAGCGTACGTTACATATATGGCCAATTTTCATAAAAAGTTGTCCACATATGTTTCTGACAGGCAAAGACAAGGAGAGGTGCAGAAGGCGCCTGAGGAGGATAAGAGGAATACAGTACAACCGGGAGACAAAGTATTCGTAAAGGTATTCAGGAGGAAGTGGTATAACGAACGTCGTGACGGACCATTTGAAGTGGTTCGTAGTACTGGAACAGCTGTCCAGGTTAAGGGGTCTCCTACGTGGTATCATTTGTCACATTGTGTTAAAGCGCCTACAGAAGAGGTGCCACGCGTAGAGAGAGAAGATGGAGATAGGGGAGAACGGGAAGAGGGAGAGATTGTCAATGTTGAGATTAACGTTGATAATGATGACACTTCTGATTATGCCAGGGATGACTATGCAGGGGATGGAAAGGAAGGAGGATTTGGGGAAATTGACTTCCAATACGTCCCAGAAGCAACAGGGAATATTTCAGTGGGATGTGAAGCAGCAGAGATCACCAAGGGCAACTCGGTTAAAGGAGAAGCTAGTGATTCGATTGGACAAAATAGGCCTAGACCAGTTAGGAGAAAAGTCAGACCAAAACGTTACGAAAACTAGGAATGAAGTAACAACAACACCAACACGTCAGTCTGTTAGAACAACAATGGGAAGCAATTTAACTCTTTCAACATTGACAGGTGGTAAAGCCATAAATATATCGTATTCGATTACAAGGGAACCGATAGTGTCAGCACCAATTTTAGAACAAAAAACATCAACTAAATCAACTACTTTAATGTTAACTTTGAAAAGATTTAAGGATATGACGGCAATAACAAATGTAGGAGGTATGATACCGACACCAACAACAACTTTTCTAAAAGTAAACGATGTAACTGAAATGACTCAGCAAATAGTGGTAGAGAACAACATAGGTTCATCTGAAATAGTACAGGATAATATCATGGAAGAACAGGATGGGTTTTTTGGGTTCAACTTAACATCAGAAGATACATCTGATCAATCCCGCTCGGTAGGGAAAAGAGACGCTAAATGGAAAGCATATGGATTTGATTCGGCGGTTTTGAAAATTAAAGATCAATGGGCAGGGAGAAATCTTTGGTTTCAGCAATTAACTCATGCTGTAAGATCAGTGAGGAATCTTGAGGGTCCATGTCTGTTGAGAATTCCAGCACCAGAGACGTGGGGTTCAATTTTACAGACGATTGCTCAACCATTGGCGGGTGGGTGTCAGGCCTATGCGTTGAGATGGCTGTTGTATCATCAACGAGTATTGACAGATAAAGATATGTCGTTGTCACACCATTTGTATAAGCCTAGTAAGTGTTCTTGGTTAAATGAATTTCCCTATGTGCATATGGTGGGTGGTAAAGAAAGTCAGGTGACAGTGATCCCTGAAGCATTTGAGGTGAGAGCAGTGAGAGCTAAAACTTGTATTTGTTCTAATAATACAGATGAGGTAAATGGTATGTTCATGGGAATATCAGATTGTGATGGGTATATGTTGATTTTGGGTAAACACGGACGAAAGGGTAAAGGTGACAAATATAATGTAACTTTTTATGCTCCAGGTAGTAAGAAGGGCAGGACTTTGATGGTGATGGATCAATTTTTCCCTATCAATGCAACTATTGGGAATTTTAGAGATATTTGGTGGGTTTGTGGCGATAGAGCATATATATTTTTACCTTATGGATGGAAAGGGTGTTGTTACATGTCCACGTTGAAGCTTCCATATGAGGTTTTTACAATAAGAAGAGGAGTAGCACCGATCCCAGATCAATCTGAAACTACTGGTGAAAATAGGGTTAAAAGAGAAATGGCTAAATTTACTAATCTTGAAGCCTACCATTGGAGAATAAGTCTGGGAGAGAAGTGGGGACTTGGTCTTTTTCCATGGTATGGTGTAACATTCTTAGCAGATCATATTGATAATATTACATATACGTTGCAGGGCTTTGCAAATGAAACAATAAGAGGGTTTCACCTTCTGTCAAATGCTCAAAGAAGTCACAGACTGACGTTGTTGAAACATGACATGGCTCTTGATTATATTTTGGCAAGACAAGGTGGCTTATGTTTGGCTATGAATCTGACGGGGGATGATTGTTATACTTTAATCCCAGATAGTTCCGATAATATCACGAGTGTTATCGATGCCTTGAAGAATATCAGGGATGCATTTGGAAGATCTGAGAAAGCTGGATGGTCGGCGAAGTCTTGGTTGCAAGATCAGTTAGGCCCAATAGGAGCAGTGATGGTTCAGATTTTAGTCGCAGCTCTGATAGCGTTGTGTGTCATGTTTTGCTTTTGTACTTTGTTACTGACCTTTGCAAAAGCTATGATATTAAGATGGGTTGGTGTTGTGATGCCTGGAGACAACACTCAGATGCCGTTGTTGATTGTTCCTGATCTGGACGAAGATGGACGAGGGGGTCTAGATGGACTACTGATGGATAAATATCCTTTTTGATTATTTGATCATTTTACACTGTTTTTTTCAATATTAGTGTGATTTTTAGTATGATTTATGAATCAAGGGGGGAATGGGTTTATGTGATTCATGCATCATTTATATATCAGTTTTATAGTCTTAGTGGATAGTGATGTTTAATTTGAAAGTGTTTTTTTTGGAAAAGATACTGTTTGGTCTTTTTCTTTTTCTTCCAGAGGCATTTGGGAGAACATGTGGAGATTGGAATACTCAAACAAAGACAATATGAAGGGACAATATGACTGGAGGAGATGAAACAAGGAGGGTGTGGCTGATTCCATCATCAACAAGTCCATTGGAAGGGGACACTACAGGGAGATGAAGTGTAGTGGACTACATTCCAGTGTTGGCAATGAAATATAGACATGTGTAATACATAATTGTGTCATATTCTTAGGTATTGATTTTAGTAGAATGATGTTTGATGTTATTGAATGCAGATGAGGATCTTAGATGCTTTTGTTTATTTCGATGGGTTTAGGGACAGAAGGTTTAGGAAGGGAGAGATTCATTGTACGATTCGATGGGTTGACCAGCCGTACAATGGATATTTTTGGATAGGATTTTGTTTACAGGGGTTTACATGTGTAGTTAATTGTATTATAGTTTCAAATGTATTTACATGGTTTATGAGGTTATCTGGAGTACCGACGGTGGTTGCCTGGGGCAGAGGGACCGTGAGAGAATTTTACTGTCTTGATTGATGGATGGATATCTGAAAAGATGGCTGCCGGACAGTTTTTCGCTCTTACACTCCATAGAGATTTCTTCATATGTCATAGTAATGTATTCATACTTCACAAACAGTTGTTCATATTTCATAGTAATGTATTTACACTTCATAAACAGTTATTTCATAGAAAGGTATTTACACTCTAGAGAAGAATGTTTTTGGTTTAAGGTTAAAGATACTCAATAAGATAAATTGATACTGGTCATAATCCTATTGTTGTCGAGACTTTTTAGTTTTGTCTCGAAGGGGGGAATATGTAGTATATTAAAATTATGTCTTTGTTAAAGGTTTTTCATGAAGAAATGGAAGGTTGATTATTGCTATCCAGAGGGAAGGTTTTAGCGTGACGTCACATATGACAAACAGGAAGTGGGTGGTAAGATACGGGGATTGAACAGTAGAGGGAGCTATTCAACTCTTGGAAGGCTATATAAAGGGGGGAGCGGTGACGAAGAGTTAGAATGCAGCAAGATTTATTTGGGGTCTGGTTCTCCGGATATTGTGTCCGTACTTACGCTGGAACCTCGTGGTTTGAATAAAGGCCTTTGAACACGATCCAACTTAAGCAGACTTCTTGATTGACGACAACACCTACAAATAACCTACACTACACTAACATTGCAACAAACTAGCCAGCCTGCATCAAATGAAATGCGACACATCATAGCCTAACACAATATCTAGTTATAATAGCAAGCTTAATTGAGGTAAAGTAACAAAATATTTCATACCTGTAACGTTAACTTTAAAAATGACTCCTTGTTTCCCACCTTTGTCTACTGTTTAACCTTTGCTAATGACATTAGCTAGCTAACCGGGGTTCCCCAAACTCCAGACCTACTTGAAACCCAGAGTAATTCCTGTTGGATTGACAGACGTCTGATTAAAGAGACATTTCATGTATCACTTACATCCCAAACAACAACAACAACAACAACGGCAGAACAGGACATTTCTAGGTATTTTCATGTCTCCTTATATACCAGCCTGCATTCAATTCATTTCCTATTAACATCTGCACAGGTATGATAATAACTGTTAACTTTTGTATGAATTAGCAGATGTTCCACTGTCATTAACTGAATCTATTATTGTAGAATAACCACGCTCGAAAAAACACCTAGCAATGTAATAAACTCAATTACGTTCCCATTTTATAGAGCTTTTTTTTATAGAGTTTCTTAGTAATATAGAACATTAGCAACTTAACTCTTCGATTTATATATGTGTTTAGGAACATCAATTAACCCTCTACACTCATGGGAATTGGCCTATATGGATAGGGCTAAATTGAAATGTTTCTTACAGAAGAAACATGAAACACATATGCATAAACCTGGTAGCAATTGAAAGGGAACAGTTTGGAGATAACGGGGAAATTATTAGACCAAAGTTGAGGACACAACAGTTCACCTGACACAAGACTGAATCCAAACATTACACTTGATTTTGTGTGCATTTTACATTTACTGTACTTTTCGCAGCATTTGTTGATAACGAAATCTGAAAATACTCTGGATACATTCAGAAACATGATAAGAATATTCCTGGAAAATGTGGGGTAGGTGCAACATAAGACAAAAAAATGACAAGGGCTTGAATGAGAGGACCAACTGGTGTCTCCAAGTGGCTACACAGTTCCTAAGTCATTTCAATGCACTTTTATGACTCAAAGAAGAGTCTTCAACTATAAGGTGTTTTTTATTTAGCTCTCCTAGATGTGCTGTTGAGGAACTAAAGCAAGTACACTTGTAAATGTTTTGTTTAGAGCACAACCTTGCATCCCCGCCACCACACAATTAGTTGTTATTTACTCAATCCCAAAACGGACCATTATATATCGCAATCTGGGTCAGGTGGGCATCATTTGAAAGCTTGTTGTATTTCCAACACGACTAGCTACGTTATAAAATACGATCTTACAGTGTTAGGCTTTCACAAGGCAATTCAGAGAAACAGATCATAATGTTGGTGGGCATAGAAAGGAGGCATTAGTGCATTTAGGTGTGTGTTCCGCAGCAAAGTTTCTTCTCAATAGACAAACATAGGCTCATTCTGTTCAGAACAACTCAGGGTATGACGCCATGTCATCTTGTAACTGTACATCAAACATAGTGATCATAAACGTTGACACTGTTTATGACATGAGTTTTATGATATGGAGACGTGATGCATTCACATTTCCATATCATAAACCTCATGTCATAAACAGTAAGAATAGCCTCCTGGTCTAAAGAGTGAAATGAGAAGTTATTTTTACATGCTGTGGATATTGACGAGGCCTCACTGTCTCTCTCTCTCTCTCTCTCTCTCTAACTCTGTCTCCCCACCCCTACGGCAGTGCAGTAAAAAAGAAACCTAACCTCAATATTTTCTCTCACAGTGCTGGGACTTGCTGGCCCATTAAATTATCCTTCCCATGTGTCATCTTGCACATTTCCTCCATGAAATGTTCGTATAATTACACTTTCTTAATGATTTATAAGATATAATAATAGCCGTAAGTATTTCAGAGCAGGTTAAACTGACACCCTTTAAGTGTACGCGGGTGATGACCCTGTTTTAACATCGTTTCGGATGGGTGACTCCCGGCTGGAGAGAAGGAGGGATGGATGAAGGGAGAGAAGGAGGGAGGCAGGGGAGAGAGAGGTAGAGACCCTGGTGTCGTAACTCAGGGTGATAGTGACATGTAGGAGAAGCCAGGGCCTCTTGAACCCAGGGAGAGAAGGAGGGTCACCCTCACACATACAGACAGAAAGTCAGACAGACACGAGCCAGTCTGCTACCAGTGGCACACACACACACACACACACACACACACACACACACACACACAAGCACACACAGATGTTTGCTCTCTGCTTCCTCTCTCACGGCGAGGCTGATATGATTGGCACTTAGGAAATCAGTGTGTTTTCACACCACACAACTCTGCCAAAGCTAACGTGTTAAATATCCACAACGCGGCAATGCTGCAGCAGCCCTGTCCATCTCCACTCACACAGACTCACTGCTCCCTTCACAAGAGAGAGCTGCAACATGTTGTCACTGAAATAAACAGTATCACTGTCAACTGTCAGTACACAAGTGTCCCAAACTATAAGCTCATGAGTTTATAAACGGTCTTATTAAACTATATTTCACCTCAGACAGTGTCGCTCCTAACCAGGGAGGAGTTACAAGATAATCACAGCTTGTTTCCCTTAAATCCAGAGACGCCATTCCCTGAGCACACTGGCAGGTCAGGTAAGTTTCAAGTTTTATTAGCCATACATACAGGATACACATGGTATACACCATGCAACAACAATAGAAAATCATCAAAGATAAGAATACGTAAGGGAAAGGGGATACCTAGCCATTTGCACAACTGAATGCATTCAACAGCAATGTGTCTTAAGCATTTAACCCAACTCCTCTCATCTATATTTTTCATAGCTGTCTATTTACCACCACAAACCAATGCCGGCATTAAGATTGCTCTGAATGAGTTGTACAAGGCCATTAATCAACAGGAAAACGCTCATCCAGATGCAGCGCTCCTAGTGGCCGGGGACTTTAATGCAGGGAAACAGACTACAAAGGGAAGCACAGCCGCGAGCTGCCCAGTGACACAAGCCTACCAGACGAGCTAAACCACTTCTTAGACCTGTATTGACTCTTTGCCTGTTTGATGGTTCGTCAGAGGTCATAGCGGGATTTCTTATAAGCGTCCGGGTTAGAGTCCCGTTCCTTGAAAGCGGCAGCTCTACCCTTTAGCTCAGTGCGGATGTTTCCTGTAATCCATGGCTTCTGGAATGGGAGAAGGTCTCCAGAGATGGTCTGGAGGAGGGGATGGGGTCGAGCGGGCAGAACTCACTAGTCGCAGGATGTCATCTGGAGAGAGAGGGGAGAAAGAGGTCAAGGCGTAGGGTAGTTCTGTGTGAGTGGGACCAGTGGACTCAATAGGCTGAGTGAATGAGGAGCAGATGTCATCAACCTTCTTTTTAAAGTGGTTAACAAAGTTGTCTGCAGAGAGGGAGGGGGTGGAGGATTAAGGAGGGAGGAGATGGTGGAAAAGAGTTTCCTAGGGTTAGAGGCAGAAGCTTGAAATTTAGAGTGGTAGAAAGTGGCTTTAGCAGCGGATACAGAGGAAGAGAATGTAGAGAGGAGGGAGTGAAAAGATGACAGGTTCTCTGGAAGTTTGGTTTTCCTCCATGTTCTCTCAGCTGCCCGCAGCCCAGTTCTGTAAGCTCGCAATGAGTCACTCAGCCATGTTGCAGGAGGGTGGGCCGAGCCGGCCGGGAGGAAAGGTGTGGACTTGACTGCACCACTATGTAAAAAATACAACCAGTATTAATGATATTTACAAAATTAATTAATTTGCACTTAATCACTTAATTCAAGTGTTTAGATTGCAGGAAATGGCAGTTACAGGTGTTCAAAGCACCTCCCCCTCGACTGACTTATCAGCACCACCTTGTTTAAAACTCCTGGGGGGACCCTGAATGCCGTGTTTCTGTTCAGCTCTATGAAAGGGTTAGAGGTTAGAGGTTAGGGTTAATGATGTGTTTCTGTTCAGCCCTATGAAAGGGTTAGAGGTTAGGGGTAATGATGTGTTTCTGTTCAGCCCTATGAAAGGGGTTAGAGGTTAGAGGTTAGGGTTAATGATGTGTTTCTGTTCAGCTCTATGAAAGGGTTAGAGGTTAGGGTTAATGATGTGTTTCTGTTCAGCTCTATGAAGGGGTTAGAGGTTAGAGGTTAGGGTTAATGATGTGTTTCTGTTCAGCTCTATGAAAGGGTTAGGGGTTAGAGGTTAGGGTTAATGATGTGTTTCTGTTCAGCCCTATGAAAGGGTTAGAGGTTAGGGGTAATGATGTGTTTCTGTTCAGCTCTATGAAAGGGGTTAGAGGTTAGAGGTTAGGGTTAATGATGTGTTTCTGTTCAGCTCTATGAAAGGGTTAGAGGTTAGGGTTAATGATGTGTTTCTGTTCAGCTCTATGAAGGGGTTAGAGGTTAGGGTTAATGATGTGTTTCTGTTCAGCTCTATGAAAGGGTTAGAGGTTAGGGTTAATGATGTGTTTCTGTTCAGCTCTATGAAGGGGTTAGAGGTTAGGGTTAATGATGTGTTTCTGTTCAGCTCTATGAAAGGGTTAGAGGTTAGGGGTAATGATGTGTTTCTGTTCAGCCCTATGAAAGGGTTAGGGGTTAGAGGTTAGGGTTAATGATGTGTTTCTGTTCAGCCCTATGAAAGGGTTAGGTGTTAGAGGCTAGGGTTAATGATGTGTTTCTGTTCAGCCCTATGAAAGGGTTAGAGGTTAGGGTTAATGATGTGTTTCTGTTCAGCTCTATGAAAGGGTTAGAGGTTAGAGGTTAGGGTTAATGATGTGTTTCTGTTCAGCCCTATGAATGGGTTAGGGGTTAGGGTTAATGATGTGTTTCTGTTCAGCTCTATGAAAGGGTTAGGGGTTAGAGGCTAGGGTTAATGATGTGTTTCTGTTCAGCTCTATGAAAGGGTTAGAGGTTAGGGTTAATGATGTGTTTCTGTTCAGCTCTATGAAAGGGTTAGGGGTTAGAGGTTAGGGTTAATGATGTGTTTCTGTTCAGCCCTATGAAAGGGTTAGGGGTTAGAGGTTAGGGTTAATGATGTGTTTCTGTTCAGCCCTATGAAAGGGTTAGGTGTTAGAGGCTAGGGTTAATGATGTGTTTCTGTTCAGCCCTATGAAAGGGTTAGAGGTTAGGGTTAATGATGTGTTTCTGTTCAGCTCTATGAAAGGGTTAGGGGTTAGATGCTAGGGTTAATGATGTGTTTCTGTTCAGCCCTATGAAAGGGTTAGAGGTTAGGGGTAATGATGTGTTTCTGTTCAGCTCTATTAAAGGGTTAGAGGTTAGAGGCTAGGGTTAATGATGTGTTTCTGTTCAGCTCTATGAAAGGGTTAGGTGTTAGGGGTTAGGGTTAATGATGTGTTTCTGTTCAGCTCTATGAAAGGGTTAGGGGTTAGATGCTAGGGTTAATGATGTGTATTCAATCATTTTATCTGATCTGCTTGAGCGCGTCAACGAGCGTCTGCGTAGCCAGGCGCTGAAATAGAACTCGGTTGTATTTGTGACGCTTGACTCGCTCCTCATTGGTTTTTAGTAGTATGGATTACATTTTAAATGTTCCTCATCAATCTACACACACTACCCCATAATGACAAAGCAAAAACACATTTTTCGAAATTTGCAAATTTATAAAAAAATGAATAACCGATATTACATTTGTATAAGTATTCAGACCCTTTGCTATGAGACTCGAAATTGAGGTATTTCTGTTTGCAAAAATGTCAAAACTTTTTTTGCTTTGTTATTATGGGGTATTGTGTGTACAGTGCTGAGGAAACATTTGTATTTAATCCATTTTAGAATAAGGCTGTAACATAACAAAATGTGGAAAAAGGCAAGGGGTCTGAATACGTTCCGAAGGCACTGTATATCCCAGGACCAATTAGCTAGCAACAGCAAGCTAACTAGCTAAATGTTCATGAATGTTTAATGTGTTTCGACCTGTCCCCAAATTAATATAGTAGGTTCAGAGTTCGCTTTGATATTTCAACCTGCGTGTCCTGATCGCGTCTGGTGTGGATGCGTGCGACGGTCTTGTCAGCATGTTAGAGGTTAGGTTAATGATTTGTTTCTGTTCAGCCCTAGGAAAGGGTTAGGCATTTAATGTTTATCATATAAATAATGTAGCCAGCTACAGTTCCAATGTTTTGTTTCAAGTAAATCTTGAATTTTATGGAGAAAAGTAGACTGTCTACACTGAGAAAAGTACCTGAGAAAAAAGCTCCACATCAGTCAGAGCGCTGTCTGCCAGTTCCTGAATCTCATCAGTGCAAAGTGCAATTGAAGCACAAAAATAGTCTGATGCAGAAATGACAATAAGAACCATTTTAGATCTGCATTTAGAGATTTCTTACACGTTTTATATTTGAAAAAGTGGTCCTCTGTAGCTCAGCTGGTAGAGCACGGCGCTTGTAACGGGTTCGATCCCCAGGACCACCCATACACCATTTTTTTTTTTTATAATGTACGCACGCATGACTGTAAGTCACTTTGGATAAAAGCGTCTGCTAAATGGCATATTATATTATAAAAATGAGGAATTCTGCGTTAACTAGCAAGTTAAACTTAGGGGTCACGTTATCTTAGTACGTTGCTGAATTAATAAGGTGACGGTGCATCTTATTGTGTAAGCTTTCTGCCGTATTTGAGAGGTCAAAGCCCTTTGGATGAGTTCTCTGTACAGCTGCCAACATTTTTAATTTCCTTCCATTTTCTCTCCTCTGTTCTCGGCCAGTCTGCTCCTCCCCCATCTTCTCTCAGTCAGGCCCGTTGCCCTACCGACTCCAGACACAGCGTGTACACATGCTGCATTTTAATTAATTAATTAAATAATTAATTAATTAATATGCCATTTAGCAGACGCTTTTATCCAAAGCGACTTACAGTCATGCGTGCATACATTTTTGTGTATGGGTGGTCCCGGGGATCGAACCCACTACCTTGGCGTTACAAGCGCCGTGCTCTACCAGCTGAGCTACAGAGGACATCAGAGCAGACAAGCATCAAAACCTTTTCATTCTCTTGTAAATGACCAAACTCACCATAAATGACATTCAGTCCTGAACTAAAACATAAACGCAACATGTAAAGTGTTGGTCCCATGTTTCATGAGCTGAAATAAAAGATCCCAGAAATCTTTCATATGCACAAAAAGCATATTTTCTCAAATGTTGTGCGCACATTTTGACATCCCTTTTAGTGAGCATTTCTCCTTTGCCCAGATAATCCATCCACCTGACAGGTGTGGCATATCATGAAGCTGATTAAACAGCATGATCATTACACAGGTGCACCTTGTGCTGGGGACAATTAAAGGGCACTCTAAAATGTGCAGTTTTGTCACACAACACAATGCCACATGTCTCAAGTTTTGAGGGAGTGTGCAATTGGCATGCTGACTGCAGGAATGTCCACCAGAACTTTTGCCAGAATATTTAATGTTCATTTCATTACCATAAGCCACCTCCAACATTGTTTTAGAGATTTTGGCAGTACGTCCAACCGGCCAGTCTAGGACCTCCACATCCGGCTTCTTCACCTGCAGGATCGTCTGAGACCAGCCACCAGGACAGCTGATTAAACTGGGTTTGCACAACCGAATAATTTCTGCACAAACTGTCAGAAATTGTCTCAGGGAAGCTCATCTGCGTGCTCGTCGTCCTCACCAGGGTCTTGACCTGACTTCAGTGGGCAAATGCTCACCTTCAATGGCCACTGGCACACTGGTGAAGTGTGCTCTTCAGCGATGAATCATGGTTTCAACTGAAACGGGCAGACGGCGTGTATGGCATCTGACATAGAGGGACCAGGTGAATCCAGGTGAAAGCTATGATCTCTTATTGATGTCACTTGTTAAATCCACTTCAGTCAGTGTAGATGAAGGAGAGGAGACCGGAGTCATGCCAGGCACACCAGTTTGTGTCAAGAACTGCAACGCTGCTGGGTTTTTCATGCTCAGTAGTTTCCTGTGTGTATCAATAATGGTCCACCCCCCAAAGGACATCCAGACAACTTGACACAACTGTGGGAAGCATTGGAGTCAACATGGGCCAGCATCCCTGTGGAACGCTTTCAACACCAACTCAATATTAGGAAGGTGTTCTTAATGTTTTGTACTGTCAGTTTATATTTTATGTGTGACCAAAGGAACACTGCATGGCTAAATGCATATAATTGCAGGAAATTAGCTTTAAAACCGCAACATTTTCTCTTTGCTACAGGGCAGAATACAGGGAGCTCAAAGTATTGGGACAGTGACAATTATTTTGTTGTCTTGGCTCTGTACTCCAGCACTTTGGATTTGAAATGATACAATGACTGAGGTTAAAGTACAGACTGTCAGCTTTAATTTGAGGGTATTTTCATCCATATCGGGTTTAGACCGTTTAGAAATTACTGCCCTTTTTACATTGTCCCCCCATTTTATGGTAAATCATTGTCATTTTGGAGACACTTCTTTTGTAAATCAGAAGAGAATATGTTTTGAAACACTACTACATTAATGTGGATACTACCATGATTACGGATAGTCCTGAATGAATCATGAATAATGATGAGTGAGAAAGTTAGACGCACAAATATCCCACCAAGACATGCTAACCTCTCACCATTACAATAACAGGGGAGGTTAGCGTTTTTGGGGTATGATATTTGTGCGTCTAACTTTCTCACTCATAAGCCCTAGGAAAGGGTTAGAGGTCAGAGGCTGTGGTCAATGCTGTGTTTCTGGTCAGCCCTAGGAAAGGGTTAGAGGCTAGGGTTATAGGTCAGAGGGTTAAAGCCCTGTTTCTGTTCAGTCCTAGGAAAGCCCTGGCGTCTCCAGTGAGAGAACCTCCTCTCACCGAGCTGGAGGATGACTTCCTGATCCTGGAGGATTATGAGCCTCCCTGGTTCTCCCTTCGCTGGAAGTTTGACCCCATCAGGACCACAGCCAAACCACGACCAAAGCAGCAGAACCAATCACACAGTAGTGACAATGCCTCAGCAGACATACTCACCAAGGCTACAGCCAATCAGAGATCAGGAGGGACAGACAGACCTCGGACAACTAAAGAGAAGAAGGGAAAGAATCCTACAACCAGGAAGGAGAGGGACTCTAGTCCCCCGGGGGTAGGACCTCAGGGTGATGGGCCTGTTAATCATGTTGACCTCGAGGCAGACCACATAGAACAAGACAAGAAGAAAGTCAACAACCTGTTATCTGAACCAACGACAGCAGGTGACCTGGAACAAGAGGCACCAGGAGGAGGGGCCAAGCCTAAACCTAGCCACACCAAAACAGAAAAGAAAGTTCCCAGAATCTCTAAATCCATAGCTGGTATCCAAGGTGACAAGGTGAACCCCAAGACGAGCCGAGGACGAGGCCGGCAGTCTGGGAAGACCAGGAGACTGTCAGGTCGAGCTGGGGAGGAGCCCGTCACCATGGAGGAGGAGAGTGAAGCGGCTGCAGACCAATCATCAGCTGAAGACCAGGATGTTTCTCCAGGTAATATCCCCTGACAGCTGACATCACACATCATGATGGTTTTTCAGACTACAACGTTCATCACAAGTTCAAGTTGTATCATGCCATTTGTAGGTATAGGAATATGTTTTGTAAGAGCTCTCAACAAATAAAAAAATATATAAAAAACATTCACAAAACAATCAATGGGAAAAAATGTAGTTTACATAAAAGGCTAGATGTAATGTTGTCTTTCCTCCACAGTTCTACAGTCGGCACCAACAGGACAGAGACGAGTCATCTCTAAGGTTCCAGCCAATTGTAAGGCCCAGGAGGTCTGCCCCGCCCCTACTGGTGAGGCTGACTCCTCCCAGTTAGCAGGGAAGAGGAAGAGGACCAAGCCTGGTCCCTGGTGGCTCATCAGTCCTGTCAACACACAGCTCACAGAGACAGACAACAAGTCCAAACAGAATAACAAGACAACTACATCTAAACCAGCAAGACATTCCTCTGTGGAGTCAGGGCAGGAGGACGGGCCATCAAAACCCTTGTTTAATCAGAACGCAAAGAAGAAACCCTCGTCCAATCAGTCAGCAGCAAATAAACCCTCGTCCAATCAGACCACAGAGAAGAAACCGTGGTCCAATCAGACTGCAGAGCAGAAAGCAGAGAAGCCCAAGAAGGGCAGACCTAAGAAGCAGACGATAGCCAGTACAGAGGAGCCAGCGAGGCCTGAAGGTCAGAGAGGAGAGGAACAGGAGGCCATGCCCAGCCCTCTCAGACAGCATACACTCACCTCAAGTAAGGCTTCATATTAACGCCATCCATTTTCCTTCAAGGGAATATAGTTCACTCATAAATCAAGCTTAGTAATATACAAAATATGTACTGTCATCTCAAACAGCTGTTATTGAAATATGTGGTGATTTGTGTTCTGCTTGTGTCTCTTCTCAGGTGAGAAGGTGTTTGACTGGCTCTACAACCACACTCCCAAGTGTAAACCCCAGAGTGATGCCACACCCACTAACATTACCCCCCACTCTGCTACCGTTACCCCCAGCAGGCAGCAGCACCAGGCCAGGGAGGCTCCAGAGAAACGCAGGAGCAGGAAAGCTCCAGTGAACTGGTGGGAGACCAACAACCCCCCAGAGAATGCTGGCCGCACCTTTTCCTTCCCTCAACAACCCCAGCCTTACCCCAAAACACCTTCACCCCATCAACCCCAGCCTAACCCAAAAACACGCAAGGTGGTGAGAAGTAAGTCCAAGCCCAGACCAGTCCGGACCAGGCCTGCTAAGTCCCTGCGACCTCCTCAGAACGGCAACACAGCCTCCTCACCTCGACCTGGAGCAGGTCAGACCCTGGTGAAGAGGAAGGACCTCTCCACTCCCAAGACGGTCAAGCGCTCTCTGGCCACCTTTGGCGCCATCTTCTCCTCGGGCAGAGAAGCGCTCCCGGTGGCCACTGTCAGAAGCACGTTGCAGACTTCAGGGAGGAAAGCCCTATTCCCTGAAGAGCAGTCAGCCCAGAGTCCCAGCGTCAGCCTCAGCACTGGTCCAGCTAAGGACCCCTCCCAGGACCCAGCCAGTGACAGGAGCTCCAGCCTTGTGGATCTGAGTGCCAATACTGTCTACATAGAGCCTGTTGGAAAGCTGGGGAAAAAGACCAGACGCCAAGACTTCTCCCAAAGCAACAACCGACTCTCAGACAACACGTAAGTACACTCCTAAACACTGTTACTTCTGACTGTTGCTTCTCAACACTTACTTCTGTTTGTTGCTTCTCAAAACCTTTACATCTAAATGTTCCTTCTAAACACTGTTACTTCTGACTGTTGCTTCTCTTTTCAACACTGTTACTTCTGACTAGGCGATATATCAAATGAATTTGATTAATTAGAATGTGCGTTTTTGAGCGATATTCCAAATGCCTGCATCGCATGAATCATGGTTTAGTTTTTAGTTTTTATCAGCTTTTTCTCATTGTTTTTTTCTGGTCTCTTTTGCTCAGAGATCTGTATACTGACGAGATGCACGTCTCCTCCCTAACAATGGGAGTCGTCATCCAAGAGGTGGGAAGGCAGGCAAAAATAATAGGTCCAAAATAAGCCCATATAAACACATTGCCCTTATTTTTGGACAGATTCTAGCGCTTCGCCTCTTCCTCTATGGTTTACATACCAAGCCCCTCCCCCTGCCTCTCACGCCAACAAAGTTGTGATATCACATCTTCCTCTCTGACGAGCGGTTTCAACTCGCTATTTGCATTTTGAGGTTTGGTCCAACAGAATCGGTCATATGGACACAAACACATTGAGACATTTTACTATAATAGAGAAGTTACGTTTTTTAACGATACGCTTTTTATGTCTCAACTCCTCAAATTGCGCACAGAGCAGACACGACTAAAACCAGAGTATCAATGAACATTGATTCTGGAAAATTAATGCTCAGTTTGTCGCGCGCGGCATTGTGGTACCACGTACCGTTAGCAGCATTTTAGCCAAAGACTGTTATCCTAGCTGTCTAGTCTGTTTATAAATGTGCATAAGCATAAAACAATTATATAAGGAATTGGCAACTCGTTCTCATTCTGAGAAATAAGGTAGGCCACTTGATTTCAACATCTGAACAAAGTGGACAGGCTAGCATGCTGTTCAAACAGTTGGAGACAGACAGAAGAGTGTGGTCGTAACAATTCAACTGTTGAACCTTGTTAGCAAGCAAATACATCCAGGTAAAGATTAGCTGGCTATTCACTAGCACGTGGGCTTGAGAGATTGTTCTATAGCCTCTAATGCCTGCTACAAGAAGTTAGTCATTATTAGTGAATGTGTTTATTCATGGTTCAAGTTACATTTGTAACAAAAAAGGGCATTTTCATAAACTGACTTGAAAGACAGAAAGCGGCACAGGTCCTAATCCAGGCACTTGTCATCTCCCGTCTGGATTACTGCAACTCGCTGTTGGCTGGGCTCCCTGCCTGTGCCATTAAACCCCTACAACTTATCCAGAACGCTGCAGCCCGTCTGGTGTTCGACCTTCCCATGTTCTCTCACGTCACCCCGCTCCTCCGCACACTCCACTGGCTTCCAGTTGAGGCTCGCATCTACTACAAGACCATGGTGCTTGCCTATGGAGCTGTGAGGGGAACGGCACCTCCTTACATTCAGGCTCTGATCAGTCCCTACACCCAAACGAGGGCACTACGTTCATCCACCTCTGGCCTGCTAGCTCCCCTACCTCTACGGAAGCATAGTTCCCGCTCAGCCCGGTCAAAGCTATTTGCTGCTCTGGCACCCCAATGGTGGAACAAGCTCCCTCACAACGCCAGGACAGCGGAGTCACTCACCACCTTCCGGAGACATTTGAAACCCCACCTCTTTAATGAATACCTGGGATAGTATAAAGAAATCTTTCTTACAGACAAGTTTTACACGCTTCAGCAGTCGGCGGTCCCGTTCTGTGAGCTTGTGTGGCCTACCACTTCATGGCTGAGCTGTTGTTGCTCCTAGACCTCTTCACAATAACAGCACTGACAGTTGACCGGGGCAGCTCTAGCAGGGCGAACGGACTTGTTGGAAAGGTGTCATCCTATGACGGTGCCACGTTGAAAGTCGCTGAGCTCTTCATTAAGGACATTCTACTGCCAATGTTTGTCTATGGAGATTGCATGGCTGTGTGCTCGATTTAATACACCTGTCAGCAACGGGTGAGGCTGAAATAGCAGAATCCACTAATTTGAAGTGGTTTCCACATACTGCTGTATATATATAGGGTATTTCTTACTGTTGCTTCTCTTCTAAACAACGTTATGAGTGACTGTTGTCCAACGTGATGTCAGGAGATCCATTCCTTTTTGTCAACAGGTTAGAAAGTTTCGAAAGCGGACCGTCTTCCATGATTGAACTGGAGGATTGTGAAGAGCATGAGGACATCTGTAAGTGCAGAGCATTGTGCCTTACTGCTTCCTGTTTGCTTACTGCTTCCTGTTTGCTTTGACTTTTTTAATTAGATTGTTTTCATTTAAAGTGTGTTGGGATTTTAAATGCACTTTAAATAAAGTTTGATTTAATTTAACACATTTAAACTACAGTGCCTTCAGAAAGTATTCAAACCCCTTGACTTATTTTGTTGTGCTACAGCCTGAGTTAAAAATGGATCCAAATTAAATCTCCCCCATCTACACACAGTACCCCGTAATGACAAAGGGAAAACATGTTTTTAGAAATGGTTGCTAATTTATTGACAATGAAATACTGAAATGTCTAATTCACATAAGTATTCACACCTCTGAGTCAATACTTTGTAGAAGTACCTTTGGCAGCGATTACAGCTGTGAGTCTTTCTGGGTAAGTCTCTAAGAGCATTCCACACCTGGATTGTACAACGTTTGCCCATTATTCTTTTCAAAATTCTTCAAGCTCTGTCAAGTTAGTTGTTGATCATTGCTAGACAGCCATTTTCAGGTCTTGCCATAGATTTAAGTAGATTTAAGTCAAAACTGTAACTAGGCCACTCAGGAACATTCACTGTCTTCTTGGTAAGCAACTCCAGTGTAGATTTGGCCTTGTGTTTTAGGATATTGTCCTGTTGAAAGGTGAATTCACCTCCCAGTGTCTGGTGGAAAGCAGACTGAACCAGGTTTTCCTCTAGTTAATTACTTTACCAAATTTTTTGCAGTTTTACTTTAGTGCCTTATTGCAAACCGGATGCATGTTTTAGAATATTTTTATTCTGTACAGGCTTCCTTCTTTTCTTTTCACACTGTCATTTAGGTTAGTATTGTGGAGTAACTACAATGTTGTTGATCCATCCTCAGTTTTCTCCTATCACAGCCATTAAATAGTATTAAGATGGTCTGGTCCATTAAATAGTATTAAGATGGTCTGGTCTGGTCTGGTCAATTAAATAGTATTAAGATGGTCTGGTCTGGTCCATTCAACTCTAACTGTTTTAGTCACCATGGCCTCATGGTGAAATCCCTGACCGGTACAGAGATGAGGTAGTCATTCAAAAATCATGTTAACACTATTATTGCACACAGAGTGAGTCCACACAACTTATGTGACTCGTTAAGCAAATTGTTACTCCTGAACTTATTTAGGCTTGCCATAACAAAGGGGTTGAATACTTATTGACTAAAGACATTTCAGCTTTTCATCTATTTGTAAAAAGAATTTAAACATAATTCCACTTTGACATTATGGGTTATTGTGTGTAGGCCAGTGACAAAAAAAATCTCTATTGAATCCATTTTAAAATCAGGCTGTAACAACTAAATGTGGAAAACGTCAAGGAGTGTGAATACTGTCTGAAGGAGTGTGAATACTGTCTGAAGGAGTGTGAATACTGTCTGAAGGAGTGTGAATACTGTCTGAAGTACTTTCTGAAGGAGTGTGAATACTTTCTGAAGGAGTGTGAATACTTTCTGAAGGAGTGTGAATACTTTCTGAAGGAGTGTGAATACTGTCTGAAGGAGTGTACTAACCCTAACCCTTTCTGAAGGACTGTAGTTAGAAACATTGGACCGATCTGGTTCCAAGATGAATGCAGAGCCAACCCAGAAACGTTACAATCCTTTATTTATATAATACTATCTTGTTATACCTCTGACCTCTGACCTCTAACCCTGACCTCTCCATGACAGGGCTCCCGTCATCCAGAGTGACGCCCCATCTGTCTATCCATCCGTCTGTCCATCCGTCTGTCCCTCCTGGTATCGTGCTGTCAGATCCTGAGGCTGTGACTGTGGCTGTTTGTGCTCCTCCTCTTAGAGCCATCACACTGCAGCTGGAGGACAAGGCCAACCTCGCCGACTGGCTGGCTCTGCTCTGGCCTGCCACCGGGAAACGTACGTACACACAGACAGAGATGGGGCAATAGGTCAACAATAGTGTAATGTTGTGTTGTGTTGTTGTCATCAGAGGGAGGCCAGATCAGCCCAGATCATTTCCAGTGGTTCTCGTACCGAGACAGTGCTCTGGGTTACAAGATGGACCTGCTGGCTGAAACCTTCTCTAATGGAAAGATCCTGCTGGGCTCCTACATGAAGAAACCTCTGCTGGTGGACCACAGCGCTACCACTGTGAGTAACCCTGACCTCTAACCTTTAGGTGCGCTACATGACCAAAAGTATGTGGACACCTGCTCGTCTAACATCTTATTCCTAAATCATGGGCATTAATATGGAGTTGGTCCCCCCTTTGCTGCTATAACAGCCTCCACTCTTCTGGGAAGGCTTTCCACTAGATGTTGGAACATTGCTGCGGGGACTTGCTTCCATTCAGCCACAAGAGCATTGGTGAGGTCGGGCACTGATGTTGGGCGATTAGGCCTGGCTTGCAGTCGGTGTTCCAATTCATCCCAAAGGTGTTCGATGGGGTTGAGGTCAGGGCTCTGTGCAGGCCAGTCAAGTTCTTCTACACCGATCTCGACAAACCTTTTCTGTATGGACCTCGCTTTGTGCACAGGGGCATTGTGATGCAGAAACAGGAAAGGGCCTTCCCCAAACTGATGCCACAAAGTTGGAAGCACAGAATCGTCTAGAATGTCATTGTATGCTGTAGCGTTAAGATTTCCCTTCACTGGAACTAAGGGGCCTAGCCTGAACCATGAAAAACAGCCCCAGACCATTATTCCTCCTCCACCAAACTTTACAGTTGGCACTATGCATTCGGGCAGGTAGCGTTCTCCTGGCGTCCGCCAAACCCAGATTTGTCCGTCGGACAACCAGATGGTGAAATGTGATTCATCACTCCACAGAAAGCGTTTCCACTGCTTCAGAGTCCAATGGTGGCGAGCTTTACACCACTCCAGCTGGCGCTTGGCATTGCGAATGGTGACCTTAGGCTTGTGTGCGGCTGCTCGGCCATGGAAACCCATTTCATGAAGACTCCCGACGAACAGTTCTTGTTCTGACGTTGCTTCCGGAGGCAGTTTGGAACTCGGTAGTGAGTGTTGCAACCGAGGACAGACCATTTTTACGCGCTATGTGCTTCAGCACTCGTGTTCCCGTTCTGTGAGCTTGTGTGGCCTACCACCTTGCGGCTGAGCCGTTGTTGCTCCTAGACGTTTCCACTTCATAATAACAGCGCTTACAGTTGACCGGGGCAGCTCTAGCAGGGCAGAAATTTGACAAACTGACTTGTTGTTAAGGTGGCATCCTATGACGGTGCCACGTTGAAAGTCGCTGAGCTCTTCAGTAAGGCCATTCTACTGACAATGTTTGTCTATGGAGATTGTGTGGCTGTGTGCTCGATTTTATACACCTGTCAGCAACAGGTGTGGCTGAAATAGCCGAATCCACTAATTTGAAGGGGTGTCAACATACACTATATATACAAAAGTATCTATCTGTACCCATTTCTGATGAGTGTGTCCACATACTGCTGTATATATAGTGTTTATCATATCAGAATGAGAATATCAGTTCAGAGTGTTGTCAGATACGTCATATCAGAATGAGTGTAGGGCTGGGCAATATATCGAATGAATGTTTTAGAGCGATGTTCCAAATGCCTATATCACTCCACAGACACCAAGCCCCTCCTCCTTATCACTCCAAAGACACCAAGCCCCTCCTCCTTATCACTCCACAGACACCAAGCCCCTCCTCCTTATCACTCCACAGACACCAAGCCCCTCCTCCTTATCACTCCACAGACACCAAACCCCTCCTCCTTATCACTCCACAGACACCAAGCCCCTCCTCCTTAACACTCCACAGACACCAAGCCCCTCCTCCTTAACACTCCACAGACACCAAGCCCCTCCTCCTTATCACTCCACAGACACCAAGCCCCTCCTCCTTATCACTCCACAGACACCAAGCCCCTCCTCTTTAACACTCCACAGACACCAAGCCCCTCCTCCTTAACACTCCACAGACACCAAGCCCCTCCTCCTTAACACTCCACAGACACCAAGCCCCTCCTCCTTAACACTCCACAGACACCAAGCCCCTCCTCCTTAACACTCCACAGACACCAAGCCCCTCCTCCTTAACACTCCACAGACACCAAGCCCCTCCTCCTTAACACTCCACAGACACCAAGCCCCTCCTCCTTAACACTCCACAGACACCAAGCCCCTCCTCCTTAACACTCCACAGACACCAAGCCCCTCCTCCTTAACACTCCACAGACACCAAGCCCCTCCTCTTTAACACTCCACAGACACCAAGCCCCTCCCCCGGCTCGTGTTAATATTTATAAAAAAAATTATTTCTGCATTGTTGGGAAGGGCCCGTAAGTAAGCATTTCACTGTAAATCTACACTTGTTGTTTACGAAAAATGTAACAAATAACATTTGATTTGTTTAAACTCGCTATTTGCATTTGAGGTTTGGTCCAACAGAACCGGTCATATGGACACAGAAACACAGAGACATTATTTTACTGTAATAGAGGAGAAGTTAGCCTTTCTAACTATACCCTTTTTATGTCTCAACTTCCAACATGTAGAACAGAGCAGACCAAAACGAGAGTGTCAATGAACATGTGGCAAAGTAATGCTCAGTACAGCTAGCAGCAATCTAGCCACAGGCTGTCAGCTGTCTAGTCTGTGTGTTATGAATGTGCAATGAGCACAAAAATACGCATTTATATAAGGAATTGCCAACTTGTTGTTATTCTGAGAAATAAGCATCTTATCCAGGTAGGCTACTTGATTTCAATATCTTAAAGTGAACAGGTGTTCAAACAATTGGAGGCGGCCAGGAGGGTGTGTTCATAACAGTTCAACTGTTCTACCGTCTTAGCAAGCAAATAGATCCAAGTTGGCTTGCCTTTAAATATAAAGATTAGCTGGCTAATCACTAACACGTGGCCTTGTGCTTGAGAGATTTGTTTATGAGGCCCGTGTTAATTTTCTATAATGACTGCTACAAGATGTTGGTCATTATTAGTGGATGTGCGTTGTGGATAGTTCTGATACAATTTGTTACAAAAAGGGAATTTTCATAGACAGACATGAAAGCCAGAATAGTGATTATTGCAAAAAAAGGTTAAACTATTTTGATAAAATAATGTAATTATTAGTGTGGCTGTGGAAGGCTTATATTTAGGTATAATTTTGTGTTTTGACCTTTTTTAATTGTGCAATAAAACGTATTCAGAGAACTTTTAAAATCTAGTGATACAGTGGGGAAAAAAAGTATTTAGTCAGCCACCAATTGTGCAAGTTCTCCCACTTAAAAAGATGAGAAAGGCCTGTAATTTTCATCATAGGTACACGTCAACTATGACAGACAAATTGAGAGAAAGAAATCCTGAAAATCACATTGTAGGATTTTTTATGAATTTATTTGCAAATTATGGTGGAAAATAAGTATTTGGTCACCTACAAACAAGCAAGATTTCTGGCTCTCACAGACCTGTAACTTCTTCTTTAAGAGGCTCCTCTGTCCTCCACTCGTTACCTGTATTAATGGCACCTGTTTGAACTTGTTATCAGTATAGAAGACACCTGTCCACACCCTCAAACAGTCACACTCCAAACTCCACTATGGCCAAGACCAAAGAGCTGTCAAAGGACACCAGAAACAAAATTGTAGACCTGCACCTGGCTGGGAAGACTGAATCTGCAATAGGTAAGCAGCTTGGTTTGAAGAAATCAACTGTGGGAGCAATTATTAGGAAATGGAAGACATACAAGACCACTGATAATCTCCCTCGATCTGGGGCTCCACGCAAGATCTCACCCCGTGAGGTCAAAATGATCACAAGAACGGTGAGCAAAAATCCCAGAACCACACGGGGGACCTAGTGAATGACCTGCAGAGAGCTGGGACCAAAGTAACAAAGCCTACCATCAGTAACACACTACGCCACCAGGGACTCAAATCCTGCAGTGCAAGACGTGTCCCCCTGCTTAAGCCAGTACATGTCCAGGCCCGTCTGAAGTTTGCTAGAGTGCATTTGGATGATCCAGAAGAGGATTGGGAGAATGTCATATGGTCAGATGAAACCAAAATATAACTTTTTGGTAAAAACTCAACTCGTCGTGTTTGGAGGACAAAGAATGCTGAGTTGCATCCAAAGAACACCATACCTACTGTGAAGCATGGGGGTGGAAACATCATGCTTTGGGGCAGTTTATCTGCAAAGGGACCAGGAGGACTGATCCGTGTAAAGGAAAGAATGAATGGGGCCATGTATCGTGAGATTTTGAGTGAAAACCTCCTTCCATCAGCAAGGGCATTGAAGATGAAACGTGGCTGGGTCTTTCAGCATGACAATGATCCCAAACACACCGCCCGGGCAACGAAGGAGTGGCTTCGTAAGAAGCATTTCAAGGTCCTGGAGTGGCCTAGCCAGTCTCCAGATCTCAACCCCATAGAAAATCTTTGGAGGGAGTTGAAAGTCTGTGTTGCCCAGCGACAGCCCCAAAACATCACTGCTCTAGAGGAGATCTGCATGGAGGAATGGGCTCAAAATACCAGCAACAGTGTGTGAAAACCTTGTGAAGACTTACAGAAAACGTTTGACCTGTGTCATTGCCAACAAAGGGTATATAACAAAGTATTGAGAAACTTTTGTTATTGACCAAATACTTATTTTCCACCATAATTTGCAAATAAATTCATAAAAAATCCTACAATGTGATTTTCTGGATTTTTTTTCTCATTTTGTCTGTCATAGTTGACGTGTACCTATGATGAAAATTACAGGCCTCTCTCATCTTTTTCAGTGGGAGAACTTGCACAATTGGTGGCTGACTAAATACTTTTTTTCCCCACTGTATATCGTGAGTCGCCCATAAGTTTGAAATAGGGATGCACATTTCGGTAAATTTTGCTGCTGGCGAACCTACCCTCATTAACCGGACAACAAACTGATTTGCCTAACAGTATGCATGCATACAAGGAACGGAAATGTTTCATTAATTAACCTCTTATGGATCGGACCCTTTTTTTTAAATTTTCACCTAAAATGACATACCCAAATCTAACTGCCTGTAGCTCTGGACCTGAAGCAAGGCTATGCATATTCTTGATACGATTTGAAAGGAAACACTTTGAAGTTTGTAACTGTGAAATTAATGTAGGAGAATATAACACATTAGATCTGGTAAAAGATAATACAAACAAAAAAATATGCATTTTTGTGTTTTTTGTTCCATCTTTGAAATGCAAGAGAAAGGCCACAATATAATATTGCAGTTTAGGCGCAATTTAGATTTTTGCCAACAGATGGCAGCAGTGTGTGAAGTTTCGGATTGATCCAGTGAAGCATTGCAATACTGGACTATTATGTACTTGGAAATGTAATTGATACATTTCCAAGTACATAACTATAGAGAACATATATATTTTGTATTACCATATCATTTTTATAAGTTTACACACTCCCAGGAATGTCATACATGATGGATCATTAGCTTATACACTAACTTTCACACATCTAGATGGCCGGGCGGGGTGGGTGTGGAGCCAGAGACAGCAGGGGTTCAAACTGTAAAACCCAGTTCCTACATTTGAATATAAAAAATGATTTTATCAAACAAAACTATGCTACATTTTATCTCTGGGACCCTTAGGATGACAAATCAGAGCAAGATTACTGAATGTAAGTACATTATTTACCTTCAGAGGTGAATATATCAAACCAGTTGCCATGATACGTTTTTTGTTGTTGTGCACTCTCCTCAGTATTTTTTCACTGAAATGGCTAATGTAAATTGGACAGTGCAGTTAGATTAACAATAATTTACGCTTTCTGCCCATATAAGACATGTCTATGTCCTGGAAAGTTTGCTGTTACTTACAACAGTCATGCTAACCACATTAGCGCATGTTAGCTCAACCGTCCCGTATACGGGACACCGATCCCGTAGAGGTTAACAGCTTAATGGAAACATGCAACAATAGCAAGCCTATAGTCTTACAGTTAAAAGGCTATAGCCTATTATTGAACATGCAACTCATGTAATGAAGCAGCTAATAAAATGTAATTTTGCTGCCTCTCTAACCTGGTGGTCCCTGCACGCACGACCCACGTGGAGTTCCAGGTCTCAGGAAGCCTCTAGAACTGCTGTTCTGTGGCCAACAAGGCAGAGTTCATCTCAGTCTATGCTACCCTCCAGTCCCTTGACTTCTTGGCGCTGACGGAAACATAGATTACCACTGAAAACACTGCTACTCCTACTGCTCTCTCCTCGTCTGATCATGTGTTCTCGCATACCCCGAGAGCATCTGGTCAGCGGGGTGGTGGCACAGGAATCCTCATCTCTCCCAAGTGGACATTCTCTATTTTTCCCCTGACTCATCTGTCTATCTCCTCATTTGAATTCCATGCTGTCACAGTCACTAGCCCATTCAAGCTTAACATCCTTGTCATTTATCGTCCTCCAGGTTCCCTTGGAGAGTTCATCAATTAGCTTGACGCCTTGATAAGTTCCTTTCCTGAGGATGGCTCACCCCTCACAGTTCTGGGGGACTTCAACCTCCCTACGTCCACATTTGACTCATTTCTCTCTGCCGCCTCCTTTCCACTCCTCTCCTCTTTTGACCTCACCCTCTCACCGCCCCCCCCCCCCCCCCCCCCCTACTCACAAGGCAGGCAATACGCTTTACCTCATCTTTACTAGATGCTGTTCTTCCTCTAATCTCACTGCAACTCCCCTCCAAGTCTCCGACCACTACTTTGTATCCTTTTCTCTCTCGCTCTCCTCCAACACTACTCACTCTGCCCCTACTCAGATGGTAATGCGCCGTCGCAACCTTCGCTCTCTCCCGCTACTCTCTCCTCTTCCATCCTATCATCTCTTCCCTCTGCTCAATCCTTCTCCCTCCAATTTCCTGATTCTGCCTCCTCTCCTCCCTTTCTGCATCCTTTGACTCTCTATGTCCCCTATCCTCCCGGCTGGCTCGGTCCTCCCCTCCAGCTCCGTGGCTTGATGACTCATTGCGAGCTCACAGAACAGGGCTCCGGGCAGCTGAGTGGAAATGGAGGAAAACTAGACTCCCTGCGGACCTGGCATCTTTTCACTCCCTCCTCTCTACATTTTCTTCATCTGTTTCTGCTGCTAAAGCCACTTTCTACCACTCTAAATTCCAAGCATCTGCCTCTAACCCTAGGAAGCTCTTTGCCACCTTCTCCTCCCTGCTAAATCCTCCTCCTCCTCCCCCTCCCTCCTCCCTCTCTGTGGATGACTTCGTCAACCATTTTGAAAAGAAGGTTGACGACATCCGATCCTCGTTTGTTAAATCTAATGACACTGCTGGTCCTGCTCACACTGCCCTACCCTATGCTTTGACTTCTTTCTCCCCTCTCTCTCCAGATAAAATATTGCAACTTGTGACGGCCGGCCGCCCAAAAACCTGCCCGCTTGACCCTATCCCCTCCTCTCTTCTCCAGACCATCTCCGGTGACCTTCTCCCTTACCTCACCTCGCTGATCAACTCATCCTTGACCGCTTGCTATGTCCCTTCCGTCTTCAAGAGAGCGAGAGTTGCACCCCTTCTCAAAAAAACAACACTCGATCCCTCTGATGTCAACAACTACAGACCAGTATCCCTTCTTTCTTTTCTCTCCAAAACTCTTGAGCGTGCCATCTTTAGCCAACTCTCTTGCTATCTCTCTCAGAATGACCTTCTTGATCCAAACCAGTCAGGTTTCAAGACTGGTCATTCAACTGAGACTGCTCTTCTCTGTGTCACAGAGGCTGTCCGCACTGCTAAAGCTAACTCTCTCTCCTCTGCTCTTATCCTTCTAGACCTATCCGCTGCCTTTGATACTGTGAACCATCAGATCCTCCTCTCCACCCTCTCCACCCTCTCCGTGCTGGGCATCTCCGGCGCGGCTCACTCTTGGATTGCGTCCTATCTGACCGGTCGCTCCTTCCAAGTGGCGTGGCGAGAATCTTTCTCCGCACCACGTGCTCTCACCACTGGTGTCCCCCAGGGCTCAGTTCTAGGCCCTCTCCTATTCTCGCTATACACCAAGTCACTTGGCTCTGTCATATCCTCACATGGCCTCTCCTATCATTGCTACTCAGACGACACACAACTAATCTTCTCCTTTCCCCCTTCTGATAACCAGGTGGTGAATCGCATCTCTGCATGTCTGGCAGACATATCAGTATGGATGACGGATCACCACCTCAAGCTGAACCTTGGCAAGACGGAGCTGCTCTTCCTCCCGGGGAAGGACTGCCCGTTCCATGATCTCGCCATCACGGTTGACAACTCCGTTGTGTCCTCCTCCCAGAGTGCGAAGAGCCTTGGCGTGACCCTGGACAACACCCTGTCGTTCTCCGCTAACATCAAGGCGGTGACCCGATCCTGTAGGTTCCTGCTCTACAACATTCGGAGAGTACGACCCTGCCTTACACAGGAAGCGGCACAGGTCCTAATCCAGGCACTTGTCATCTCCCGTCTGGATTACTGCAACTCGCTGTTGGCTGGGCTCCCTGCCTGTGCCATTAAACCCCTACAACTTATCCAGAACGCTGCAGCCCGTCTGGTGTTCAACCTTCCCAAGTTCTCTCACGTCACCCCGCTCCTCCGCACACTCCACTGGCTTCCAGTTGAAGCTCGCATCTGCTACAAGACCATGGTGCTTGCCTACGGAGCTGTGAGGGGAACGGCACCTCCGTACCTTCAGGCTCTGATCAGTCCCTACACCCAAACGAGGGCACTACGTTCATCCACCTCTGGCCTGCTGGCCCCCCTACATCTGCGGAAGCACAGTTCCCGCTCAGCCCAGTCAAAACTGTTCGCTGCTCTGGCACCCCAATGGTGGAACAAGCTTCTTCACAACGCCAGGACAGCGGAGTCACTGACCACCTTCCGGAGACACTTACATTTACATTTACATTTTAGTCATTTAGCAGACGCTCTTATCCAGAGCGACTTACAGTTAGTGAATACATATATATTTTTTTTATACCGGCCCCCCGTGGGAATCGAACCCACAACCCTGGCGTTGCAAACGCCATGCTCTATCAACTGAGCTACATCCCTGCCGGCCATTCCCTCCCCTACCCTGGACGACGCTGGGCCAATTGTGCGCCGCCCATGAGTCTCCCGGTCGCGGCCGGCTGCGACAGAGCCTGGCACTTGAAACCCTACCTCTTTAAGGAATACCTGGGATAGGATAAAGTAATCCTTCTACCCCTCTTTACCCCCCCCCCCCCCCAAAAAAAAACAAAAAACATTGTAAAGTGGTTATCCCACTGGCTATAAGGTGAATGCACCATTTTGTAAGTCGCTTTGGATAAGAGAGGGAGGGAGGGCGAGAGGGAGGTAGGGAGAGAGGGATTCCATATTCAATATAGAGGGCTGATATTTTAATTAATCAGGTTTGGCTTTTTCAGGAGGCTTTATTACTGCCACTTTTAGTGAGTTTGGTTCACATCCAGTGGATAGGGAGACATTTATTATGTTCAACATAGGCGGACCAAGCACAGGAAGTAGCTCTTTCAGTAGTTTAGTTGGAATAGGGTCCTGTAGGCAGTTCTGTGCAGACTCAGGACAACAGCGTTTTGCAGAAATACGCATATTAAAGTAAGTCCACAATTTGTTTTCTAATGATCATGATCTTTTCTTGGAAGAAGTTCTTAAATTCATCACTGCTAGGCCGTCCTCCCTTTTTAAAATTTGTTTTTATTCTGCTCAATAAGATTGGATCAGTAGGCTGATCGAATAGCAGGCTGTGATGGATCAGTAGGCTGATCGAATAGCAGGCTGTGATGGATCAGTAGGCTGATCGAATAGCAGGCTGTGATGGATCAGTAGGCTGATCAAATAGCAGGCTGTGATGGATCAGTAGGCTGATCGAATAGCAGGCTGTGATGGATCAGTAGGCTGATCGAATAGCAGGCTGTGATGGATCAGTAGGCTGATCGAACAGCAGGCTGTGATGGATCAGTAGGCTGATCGAATAGCAGGCTGTGATGGATCAGTAGGTTGATCGAACAGCAGGCTGTGATGGATCAGTAGGCTGATCGAACAGCAGGCTGTGATGGATCAGTAGGCTGATCGAATAGCAGGCTGTGATGGATCAGTAGGCTGATCGAATAGCAGGCTGTGATGGATCAGTAGGCTGATCAAATAGCAGGCTGTGATGGATCAGTAGGCTGATCGAACAGCAGGCTGTGATGGATCAGTAGGTTGATCGAATAGCAGGCTGTGATGGATCAGTAGGTTGATCGAACAGCAGGCTGTGATGGATCAGTAGGCTGATCGAATAGCAGGCTGTGATGGATCAGTAGGTTGATCGAACAGCAGGCTGTGATGGATCAGTAGGCTGATCGAACAGCAGGCTGTGATGGATCAGTAGGCTGATCGAATAGCAGGCTGTGATGGATCAGTAGGCTGATCGAATAGCAGGCTGTGATGGATCAGTAGGCTGATCGAATAGCAGGCTGTGATGGATCAGTAGGCTGATCGAATAGCAGGCTGTGATGGATCAGTAGGCTGATCGAATAGCAGGCTGTGATGGATCAGTAGGTTGATCGAACAGCAGGCTGTTGTTCCAGAGTATATAACCTCCTAACCATCTGTGTGGTGTTGTTCCAGGTGTATAACCTCCTAACCATCTGTGTGGTGTTGTTCCAGGTGTATAACCTCCTAACCATCTGTGTGCTGTTGTTCCAGAGTATATAACCTCCTAACCATCTGTGTGGTGTTGTTCCAGGTGTATAACCTCCTAACCATCTGTGTGTTGTTGTTCCAGGTGTATAACCTCCTAACCATCTGTGTGCTGTTGTTCCAGAGTATATAACCTCCTAACCATCTGTGTGGTGTTGTTCCAGGTGTATAACCTCCTAACCATCTGTGTGGTGTTGTTCCAGAGTATATAACCTCCTAACCATCTGTGTGCTGTTGTTCCAGGTGTATAACCTCCTAACCATCTGTGTGGTGTTTTTCCAGGTGTATAACCTCCTAACCATCTGTGTGGTGTTGTTCCAGGTGTATAACCTCCTAACCATCTGTGTGTTGTTGTTCCAGGTGTATAACCTCCTAACCATCTGTGTGGTGTTTTTCCAGGTGTATAACCTCCTAACCATCTGTGTGGTGTTGTTCCAGGTGTATAACCTCCTAACCATCTGTGTGGTGTTGTTCCAGGTGTATAACCTCCTAACCATCTGTGTGCTGTTGTTCCAGGTGTATAACCTCCTAACCATCTGTGTGCTGTTGTTCCAGGTGTATAACCTCCTAACCATCTGTGTGGTGTTGTTCCAGAGTATATAACCTCCTAACCATCTGTGTGGTGTTGTTCCAGGTGTATAACCTCCTAACCATATGTGTGGTGTTGTTCCAGAGTATATAACCTCCTAACCATCTGTGTGCTGTTGTTCCAGGTGTATAACCTCCTAACCAGCTCAGTGACTGTGACGATCAACGGCAAAGAGAACCATTATAACCCAGGACAGACCTTCATGGTCCCATGTGGTGAGTTAGAACCCAGGACAGGCCATGCCTTCTGACCCCCTCCCTGTGTTGTCCAACAGGCCATGCCTTCTGACCCCCTCCCTGTGTTGTCCAACAGGCCATGCCTTCTGACCCCCTCCCTGTGTTGTCCAACAGGCCATGCCTTCTGACCCCCTCCCTGTGTTGTCCAACAGGCCATGCCTACAGCCTCCACAACCTGACCCAGGAACCTGCTGCTCTACACTTCACCAGGATGCTGGCAGAGAGCTCAGATTGAGGCCCGGGGACCACAGCCAGGGGTTCAGTACAGGACGATAGTGACAGGACAGAGAAGTGAAGGAGCCTTACAGAGGACCACCAGGTACCTCAACTTAACAGAGTGAGACCAGCAGAAAATAACCCCATACCTACTGTAAAATATGGTGGTGGATCTTTGATGTTTTGGGGCTATTTTGCTTCCACTGGTCCTGGAGCCCTTGTTAAGATCAATGGCATCATTAACTTTACCCAGTACCAGGACATTTTAGCCAAAAACTTGGTTGCCTCTGAATCTTGGCTGCAAGTGGATCATCCAGCAATACAATTACCCCAAGCACACATCAGAATCCACAAAGAAATTGTTAATTGACCGTAAAATCAACATTTTGCATTGGCCATCTCAGTCTCCAGACTTCAACCCCATTGAAAACCTGTGGTTTGATTTGAAGAGGGCAGTCCATAAGCGCAGACAGGATATCAAAGATCTGGAAAGATTCTGTATGGAGGAATGGTCTAAGATCCCTCCCAACGTGGTACCAAATCTCATAAAACATTTATGAAAAAGGATCAGTGCCGTTATCATCTCAAGGTATTGAAAACAGGGGTGCCAATAATTTTGACCCATATCTTTATGAGAAAAATATTTATTACTTGTTAAACAACATCTCCTTCTCTGAGCAATTCTATTAGTATTTTTTGTTGTTGTTGTTGCTCACTGTATATATTTTGTTTGTTTGTTTGGCCGATTGAATGCGTTCCTCTTAATAATAGTAACTACTTTTTCTCTTAGATTGGCAATATAGCAATATAGGGGTGGTGGACTAAACTATCTTTAGGATGGGATAATTGAGAAGTTTTACTTTGTGGGACAATTATACTTCTAGCAGTCTTACAGCATATTTGTAACTATCTCTCTATCTCTCTATTCTCTCCCTTTCTCCCTCCATGTCTCACCACTCAGTCTCTCACGCCAGTTAAAAGATGGCTGGTGGCTATGGGAAGTTAATTTCAGATTGTTATATATATTAATTAATTTCAGTTGGCTCTCTCCAGCTCACTATCCCTCCTTGGAGGACAGGGGGTTCACTGAGTCACTTTTATTTGGGGGGGGGGCTGCAGACTCCCTGCCCCTGGGCTGAGGAGGCGAGTGTGTCTGAAGGAATGGCTGATAACTGAAGGGAGGAAGAAGTCTTTTGTCACAATCGTTTTCTTCTTCTTTTTTTTCCATTTGAGCCATGTCTCAGAGATGGGCCGAGTGCCCCTGAAAGTTTAAACAAAATGCCTCCCCTGAGAGTCCAACGCAGAAAGCCCTTTAGGGGGGTGTCACACAAACACACACACACACTTACCTTACCCTTAAGTGGTTAAGAACATTGTGCCAGTAACCGAAAGGTCGCTGGTTCGACTCCCCCGGCCGGGCAAAGTGGAAAGATCAGCCGTTCTGCTCTTGAGCAAGGCAGCGACAGGGCGCCGATGATGTGGATGTCGATTAAGGCAGCCCCCTGCACCTCTCTGATTCAGAGGAGTTGGGTTAATTGCTTAAGACACATTGCTGTTGAATGCATTCAGTTGTGCAAATGGCTAGGTATCCCCTTTCCCTTACGTATTCTTATCTTTGATGATTTTCTATTGTTGTTGCATGGTGTATACCATGTGTATCCTGTATGTATGGCTAATAAAACTTGAAACTTACCTGACCTGCCAGTGTGCTCAGGGAATGGCGTCTCTGGATTTAAGGGAAACAAGCTGTGATTATCTTGTAACTCCTCCCTGGTTAGGAGCGACACTGTCTGAGGTGAAATATAGTTTAATAAGACCGTTTATAAACTCATGAGCTTATAGTTTGGGACACTTGTGTACTGACAGTTGACAGTGATACTGTTTATTTCAGTGACAACATGTTGCAGCTCTCTCTTGTGAAGGGAGCAGTGAGTCTGTGTGAGTGGAGATGGACAGGGCTGCTGCAGCATTGCCGCGTTGTGGATATTTAACACGTTAGCTTTGGCAGAGTTGTGTGGTGTGAAAACACACTGATTTCCTAAGTGCCAATCATATCAGCCTCGCCGTGAGAGAGGAAGCAGAGAGCAAACATCTGTGTGTGCTTGTGTGTGTGTGTGTGTGTGTGTGTGTGTGTGTGTGTGTGTGTGTGTGTGCCACTGGTAGCAGACTGGCCCGTGTCTGTCTGACTTTCTGTCTGTGTGTGTGAGGGTGACCCTCCTTCCCTCCCTGGCTTCTCCTACATGTCACTATCACCCTGAGTTACGACACCAGGGTCTCTACCTCTCTCTCCCCTGCCTCCCTCCTTCTCTCCCTTCATCCATCCCTCCTTCTCTCCAGCCGGGAGTCACCCATCCGAAACGATGTTAAAACAGGGTCATCACCCGCGTGCACTTAAAGGGTGTCAGTTTAACCTGCTCTGAAATACTTACGGCTATTATTATATCTTATAAATCATTAAGAAAGTTTAATTATACGAACATTTCATGGAGGAAATGTGCAAGATGACACATGGGAAGGATAATTTAATGGGCCAGCAAGTCCCAGCACTGTGAGAGAAAATATTGAGGTTAGGTTTCTTTTTTACTGCACTGCCGTAGGGGTGGGGAGACAGAGTTAGAGAGAGAGAGAAAGAGAGAGAGACAGTGAGGCCTCGTCAATATCCACAGCATGTAAAAATAACTTCTCATTTCACTCTTTAGACCAGGAGGCTATTCTTACTGTTTATGACATGAGGTTTATGATATGGAAATGTGAATGCATCACGTCTCCATATCATAAAACTCATGTCATAAACAGTGTCAACGTTTATGATCACTATGTTTGATGTACAGTTACAAGATGACATGGCGTCATACCCTGAGTTGTTCTGAACAGAATGAGCCTATGTTTGTCTATTGAGAAGAAACTTTGCTGCGGAACACACACCTAAATGCACTAATGCCTCCTTTCTATGCCCACCAACATTATGATCTGTTTCTCTGAATTGCCTTGTGAAAGCCTAACACTGTAAGATCGTATTTTATAACGTAGCTAGTCGTGTTGGAAATACAACAAGCTTTCAAATGATGCCCACCTGACCCAGATTGCGATATATAATGGTCCGTTTTGGGATTGAGTAAATAACAACTAATTGTGTGGTGGCGGGGATGCAAGGTTGTGCTCTAAACAAAACATTTACAAGTGTACTTGCTTTAGTTCCTCAACAGCACATCTAGGAGAGCTAAAAAAAAACACCTTATAGTTGAAGACTCTTCTTTGAGTCATAAAAGTGCATTGAAATGACTTAGGAACTGTGTAGCCACTTGGAGACACCAGTTAGTCCTCTCATTCAAGCCCTTGTCATTTTTTTGTCTTATGTTGCACCTACCCCACATTTTCCAGGAATATTCTTATCATGTTTCTGAATGTATCCAGAGTATTTTCAGATTTCGTTATCAACAAATGCTGCGAAAAGTACCGTAAATGTAAAATGCACACAAAATCAAGTGTAATGTTTGGATTCAGTCTTGTGTCAGGTGAACTGTTGTGTCCTCAACTTTGGTCTAATAATTTCCCCGTTATCTCCAAACTGTTCCCTTTCAATTGCTACCAGGTTTATGCATATGTTTCATATTTCTTCTGTAAGAAACATTTCAATTTAGCCCTATCCATATAGGCCAATTCCCATGAGTGTAGAGGGTTAATTGATGTTCCTAAACACATATATAAATCGAAGAGTTAAGTTGCTAATGTTCTATATTACTAAGAAACTCTATAAAAAAAGCTCTATAAAATGGGAACGTAATTGAGTTTATTACATTGCTAGGTGTTTTTTCGAGCGTGGTTATTCTACAATAATAGATTCAGTTAATGACAGTGGAACATCTGCTAATTCATACAAAAGTTAACAGTTATTATCATACCTGTGCAGATGTTAATAGGAAATGAATTGAATGCAGGCTGGTATATAAAGAGACATGAAAATACCTAGAAATGTCCTGTTCTGCCGTTGTTGTTGTTGTTGTTTGGGATGTAAGTGATACATGAAATGTCTCTTTAATCAGACGTCTGTCAATCCAACAGGAATTACTCTGGGTTTCAAGTAGGTCTGGAGTTTGGGGAACCCCGGTTAGCTAGCTAATGTCATTAGCAAAGGTTAAACAGTAGACAAAGGTGGGAAACAAGGAGTCATTTTTAAAGTTAACGTTACAGGTATGAAATATTTTGTTACTTTACCTCAATTAAGCTTGCTATTATAGCTAGATATTGTGTTAGGCTATGATGTGTCGCATTTCATTTGATGCAGGCTGGCTAGTTTGTTGCAATGTTAGCTAACGTTAGTTAATGTCAACCAATTTGACTAGCTAACTAGCCATAACTGTCTGGCTTAGCTAACTAGCAATGGAGTTGAATATTCATTTAACGTTAGGTAACTAGTTAAACTGCTTAGTAGCTATACGTTTTCCAATAACGTTAATGTCAATATTACATATTGTCGTTTTAAGCGCAAAACGTACGCGCGTAAAATTAGAGGTTAGCTAGCGTTGGCTATCCTATGAATATAATATCCACAGAGTTAACATTACTATTATCTTTAATATAGTTAAGGTTAACGTTACTGGACTGATCTGATGCTGCCTACGATTAATGTTAACAATTATCGTTTAGTAGTGTCAAAGTCGCGTCAATTCAAATCTGGTATTAGGAACAAAAGAGGTCAACACGACTTCTAAGATATACTAGTTATTTTAATTAATGCAAAAACCTTCAATGGTAAACAGTGGAGGCTCCTGAAAAAATTCTCAGGGGGGGCAATTTTTCTGATGATTTAGGTGACCTACACACATTTAAAAAAAGATACAGTGGGGGAAAAAAGTATTTAGTCAGCCACCAATTGTGCAAGTTCTCCCACTTAAAAAGATGAGAGAGGCCTGTAATTTTCATCATAGGTACACGTCAACTATGACAGACAAATTGAGAAAAAAATATCCTGAAAATCACATTGTAGGATTTTTTATGAATTTATTTGCAAATTATGGTGGAAAATAAGTGTTTGGTCACCTACAAACAAGCAAGATGTCTGGCTCTCACAGACCTGTAACTTCTTCTTTAAGAGGCTCCTCTGTCCTCCACTCGTTACCTGTATTAATGGCACCTGTTTGAACTTGTTATCAGTATAAAAGACACCTGTCCACAACCTCAAACAGTCACACTCCAAACTCCACTATGGCCAAGACCAAAGAGCTGTCAAAGGACACCAGAAACAAAATTGTAGACCTGCACCAGGCTGGGAAGACTGAATCTGCAATAGGTAAGCAGCTTGGTTTGAAGAAATCAACTGTGGGAGCAATTATTAGGAAATGGAAGACATACAAGACCACTGATAATCTCCCTCGATCTGGGGCTCCACGCAAGATCTCACCACGTGGGGTCAAAATGATCACAAGAACGGTGAGCAAAAATCCCAGAACCACACGGGGGGACCTAGTGAATGACCTGCAGAGAGCTGTAACAAAGCCTACCATCAGTAACACACTACGCCGCCAGGGACTCAAATCCTGCAGTGCCAGACGTGTCCCCCTGCTTAAGCCAGTACATGTCCAGGCCCGTCTGAAGTTTGCTAGAGTGCATTTGGATGATCCAGAAGAGGATTGGGAGAATGTCATATGGTCAGATGAAACCAAAATATAACTTTTTGGTAAAAACTCAACTCGTCGTGTTTGGAGGACAAAGAATACTGAGTTGCATCCAAAGAACACCATACCTACTGTGAAGCATGGGGGCGGAAACATCATGCTTTGGGGCTGTTTTTCTGCAAAGGGACGAGGACGACTGATCCGTGTAAAGGAAAGAATGAATGGGGCCATGTATCGTGAGATTTTGAGTGAAAACCTTCCATCAGCAAGGGCATTGAATATGAAACGTGGCTGGGTCTTTCAGCATGACAATGATCCCAAACACACCGCCCGGGCAACGAAGGAGTGGCTTCGTAAGAAGCATTTCAAGGTCCTGGAGTGGCCTAGCCAGTCTCCAGATCTCAACCCCATAGAAAATCTTTGGAGGGAGTTGAAAGTCCATGTTGCCCAGCGACAGCCCCAAAACATCACTGCTCTAGAGGAGATCTGCATGGAGGAATGGGCCAAAATACCAGCAACAGTGTGTGAAAACCTTGTGAAGACTTACAGAAAACGTTTGACCTGTGTCATTGCCAACAAAGGGTATATAACAAAGTATTAAGAAACTTTTGTTATTGACCAAATACTTATTTTCCACCACAATTTGCAAATAAATTCATTACAAATGCTACAATGTGATTTTCTGGAATTTTTTTCTCATTTTGTCTGTCATAGTTGACGTGTACCTATGATGAAAATTACAGGCCTCATCTTTTTAAGTGGGAGAACTTGCACAATTGGTGGCTGACTAAATACTTTTTTCCCCCACTGTATGTCCAGCAACAACATGAAGACAGGGGCAGCATATAAGTCAATGCCAGAAGCATTTATTGACTGATCTCAAAAGTGTTGGCTTACAAAAGCAAAATAAGTTATCACAGTAAAAACAATCAAGGGTGTTCTTTCACATTCCTCAACACTGCATAAACAATATGCATTTCCATAAACAAATGAAATATCAGCTGAAAATACAGCATCTTGGTATTTGTTCAGATTGCAGGATCAACAAGAGCTTTTGCCACATTTTTTGCCTCATGGTTGAATTGGAAATATGTGCACCTGAGCATAATTCACAACAAGCAAGCAGGAGCTTTTGATAGAGGCTACTGAAAACATTGATGCAAGTTATTGGTAATAAGAAATTTTTATAGACTTCCATATTCTGCCCTCTTGTATAGATTTGTGAAAATGAACAGTGATAGACATTTTGCCTGAAAACAGAATTTGAAAATAATTTCTAGAAAAGGTAAACACAGCTATCTGTATGGCTTTGTAAAAATGAACAACTATATTCTGGCCAATTGTATAGATTTGTAAATATGAACAACCATATTCTGGCCAATTGTATAGATTTGTAAAATGAACATGAACAGATTATTATTTTTTTTAAACTTTTTTTAAAATTAAAAATAACTATTTTAAACAACATCAACTGTGAACTGATTTGGGCGTGTGTGTGTTAAAGAGACAGACAGGGAGGGACAAAGAGAGAGAGAGGCTACATTACTTGTACTGAAACTGTTCTCTTCTCTCTTTCAATGCAGCAAAGCGGTCAATGACTTTCTCATTGAAATCAGGCATGCTGAGGACTAGTTCCCTCTCCATGGAAAGCATGGCCAGTGCATTCAGACGTTCCTGGCCCATTGAATTTCGCAGGAATGTCTTAACTCGTGTCAAAGTTGAGAAACATCTCTCAGCTTCAGCTGTTGTCATGGGAGTAGTTATGAGGATGTTCAACAGAGTCACAGTCTCAGAGAACGTCTCCTGGAGGTTGTAGCTCATGAGAACCTGGTACAGTGCCAGTGCACCACGGTTTGACTTTCTCGTCGTCGGCAAAAAGACCGTTCAGTCTCTCCAAAAGCACACTGGCGATTGAGACTGAGGTTGATTCCGAGATGGGAAGGAACTCAAAAAAGCGCTCCTGCACTTTGTGGTTGCTATCTATGTACCTCAGCACAAGCACCAGCTGTGTCTGTGTAGAAACGTCCGTGGTCTCGTCAGCTTGGATAGCTACGAAGTTCGCCGACTTCACCTCCTCCACAATATGTTCCCTCATGACCGCTAGCATACACTCCAGTAGCTCTGAACGCTAGCCATCTTTTGATAGTAGTACGTGAATTGATTGACGCTGCTACCCGCTCTTTTCTTAGTTACGTTCATGGTTATGTTACGTATGACGAAAGCGCGTAAGTGCAAGCCCTCAGAAACCCATAGAGATTGTATTGAAAGCTCTGATATTTGAAAAAAAAAAAAAATTTACATGAGAGGCTATGACAGACTTCTGGGGCGATTTTCAACCTGACTGAAATCGCCCCAAAAGGGGCGGGGCCATTTGAAGCACGACTTTAGCCTGATTGGACATTTAGTGGCAGATCAGACGTCTAGATTAGAACACTGATAACTACTGTTGCCGTGATATAATTGATTTGAAAAAAAATCCCTTTTCCCGTTTGGCAGTGCGTCGCCCATATCGCCCTAATGAACACACCGCCCCTGATGGTAAATATGATGTTTCGTATATACGGGCTCTCTGAGATGTCTCGCAGGACACCCCAGACAACTAAAAACATTGTTCCAGATTCAATACTCAAATACTCTGACAGAGAAAGTTTCCCACTTCTCTGCTGGCCAATTAGAGTAAAGACTTGAGCGTGGTTTAAACTTTCTCAGCCAATCCGTTGGTTCAGGGGTTGGTCTCATCTCCTCGGCGCCATTTGTTGCACACTTCAGCCAGGCACAAGATTATCATAACAACCTATCATAGTGAGAAGAGCCAGCTCCCTTAGACATCATTCCTATGTCCAAGGAAGGTTCACAGATCACAAAGAACCAGTATAGTCTAGCATTTGAAGACACAATCCTTATCTTATTTTACCCCCTAAAACAGCTCTTCACATCAATCACAGCCTTGCCAGGTGTCACAGCCTACATTAGGCCAGTCAAGAATGCATTCTTTCTAAGTTAGTCATCCCATCAATTTAGGATAATAATAAATCCCCAATAGTAGTTAACTATAATATTTTACTCTAAATTAGTTGGCTAGCCGGTTAGCTAACCTGGCTAGCTAGTTAGCTATGCTGCAAGCTAAATTGGGGGGAACTAGGGTAGGGCGCCCTTTGATTTGGAGGGATTGCAGCTCTAAATTGTCCTAACTTTTTCATCAACCAAAACAATATCTAGCTAATGTTACATTTTAGAGAATGTAACTAACTCTAGTATGAGTGTGCAATCCACGGTGGTTTGATACAACGTGTTATGTAGCTACTGTAGCTAGCCAGTTTGTCGCGTTTTGATTGAGATGAAACTGGCTAATGCACCGTTTTATTTTCTCTTCCTCAGGGCTACAATTTGGGACCACAATCAGTCATTTAAAAATGAAGTGTCCGTCCAACTACGAGGAACCCCGGTTTCCATGCAACATGGAGAAACATGTCACATACGGCGGCAGGTAGCTTAGTGGTTAAGAGCGTTGTGCCAGTAACCGAAAGGTCGCTGGTTCTAATCCCTGAGCCGACTAGGTGACAAATCTGTCGATGTGCCCTTGAGCAAGGCACTTAACCCTAATTGCTCCTGTAAGTCGCTCTGGATAAGAGCGTCTGCTAAATGAAAAAATAAATAAAAATAAAATAAAAAATAAACATACAAGGAGTCGGGCCTGAAAACCTCCCCACTAAAGGAATGCGTCCAAGTAGTAGTCAAACCACAGCTCTCACCATGTGTCACCACCGCTGCCAACTTTTGCCTCAAGGATGATGTGAAAGGTGTTCACAATAAGGAGAACAACCAACATGATGGGGTACTTGACGAGGTAAACCTAGGCTGTGAAGCATTCGAGGACAGCGGTTTCCTCTCTTTACAGAACAGCCAGATAGAGGACGTTGATAACATAAAGGAACTAGAACAGTCTCCAGGACAGGATATATTCTCCCCATGTACTCCAGTTGCTGATTATCACAAGGCTAAGCATACTGCCTCAAAACTCCCCATACTGAAGTTTCAACACGCTGTATGCCAAGATCTCGCCAACAGTTTCAAGAGGACCCATAGCTATGACTGGTCTGTCATTAGCCGGCTAGCAGAGGACTCCGGCCTTGAAAGGGTTTTGGGTGGGAACATGGGCCTTGAATGTATGGCTGTTTTAAAAGCACTGCTGGAGAGGGACATGAAGCACATCCTCACCAGGATCCTGCATCTGCTAGGAGATGTCGACTTGATAAGGTAAATGACAAATGTAATAAGGTAAACATGTGACCTTTACTGGTCCTATGACAATTGTACAGGTTTTTCAACATGGAAATGTTTTTATACTCTTATCATGTATTCATTCATGGTGGTTTTCTTCACAGCTGTAGAAAAGTGAGCAAGACCTGGAGAAAAATCTACCAAGACAAGTCTGCACTCAGGCTACACACAGGCTAAACAGAGACTCAGGGTAAGCGCTAACATTTAACTGGGGTTCCTTTAGTCATTGTATACCCTTTATCAGGTGTCAATGGTTTTGAACCACATTGATGGTTTGTTTTTTTTAGCTTGCAGAGGCTCCAAACTTTGCTAATCCCTTATGCTGATATGTTCTTAATCTGGATTCATTTACAGGGGCTCCTTCAAGTACTTCAATCTTAATTACCTAACCATAGGGTAATCCACTGCATGAATATTGTTTGGTAAATGGCAATGTCCGTTTTTGTTGTAGGACCCAAGAACTTCTGTAGGACTGGAGAATGTCGGCTCTTTGACACGAGACGCCGCCCTGTCCCGGGTTGTAATGACCTGTATGCAGAGGGTAGCTTCAACCCCTTATCCATAAGTCTAGCTATAGGATGCTCTCCCAGAGAGAAGGCACACCGTCGCTGTACTGCTCCCAGCAATCTCGCTTCAGAGAATACCAAGCGGTGACGGTTGCGCTATTCACTTTGCATGTAAAGGTTCAGAGGACATGATGGTGCTCAGTGTGTGTACTTATTGAGAGTTGGTGTCACCCTTCAATCAGTTCTAAGAAAGTAATTGACATGTTCATGTTACAAATGATACAATGAGTGAGTTATGCTCCGTAGCCTTATACATTCTTTGCTTGTGTTCTCTAGGCTGCCAGTTTGCTGAAGCAGCACGAGTCGCTGAAGCCCTGTAAGCGCTGCGGCTCTCCTGCCAAGCACAACGCAGATGCCATGAGGGCCACCTGTACCCGCCTCAGCTGTGCCTTTGACTTCTGCACCCTGTGCCAGGGCCCTTTTCATGGCTCCTCAGCCTGCCACACAGGGCTGGCCCGGGGGCCTAGCAGCTCCAGAGCCATCCTCATCGGCAGCGCTCGCAGCAAGAGGAACGTCAGGCGCCTGTGAGATCAACGCCGCCCTGGATGAAGACTCAATAACGCACCTTTTTTAAAAACCAACTAAATTTTAACTATTATTTAGTAGTTTTATTCATGGACCTTTTAGCCCACTGCCTCCTCTCCACATACCAAAGGGATCTCGGCTATTGGAATACCCTGTATTAGAACACATTGTATTCTGTGACAATCCCGTGATGCCAGGTATTCGGCATTTGTCGTCAGAAAGCGACAATCTTACTGGAAGCCAAAAACAGAATGTTTACCTGAATTGTACATTCATTTTATATTTCTTAATGGAATATCCGTCCGTAAATATATTTGTCTGTTAAATGTGAAATGTAAATATTTATATTGTTGAAATAAATTTATCTTTTGCGATTTTCTAAATTGTTTTGTTTTTCTCCCAATTTATTTTTCTAAGCTACATACCGCCAGAAAACGCGCATGCATGCACAAACTTATTTTCTGAATTTAATCAAGCCGAGCATGTCACAATGCCACTTGCTTCAAAAGAGCTGACAACTGGTGAAACTAAGCCATTCATCCATTGGTGCCATACTGCAATGTATTTTCCAATGTAATTGGTAGTCCAGTCTTGTGGCTTTAACAAAGGTCTGCGGCCTCAACATGTCACCTCTTTTATAAAGGAGTAATGAAGCCATTGATGCCAATGAATTCATGAAAATGCATTACTTTTTAATTACAAATGAATTTCCACCAAGCTGCAAATGATTAACCTCAACTATGGCTCTCTCCTCTTGCTCCTCTCCCACATACTGCACAGAATTTCATATGCTTCTCTGAAATCCTCCGATTACTCACTATCTGGAAAGATGCATTGTTAACCTTAAGGAGTTGAAGACTAGGCATAGCTGAAAACGGACATTCTTTACACATTGACACCAGTGATTCATACTCCCTTCATGGTCAATGATTTCAGGCAATTAAGATATCATCAGTACATTGCTCAGGATAGCCGCTCAGTGGATTACTCTACTGAGGGTTTGATAATGTGCTATATCCGACTGACAACAGACCCATTATTCTAACAGTTTAGAATGAGGTGCAATTTGTTTTATGGTTCCTCTGTATGCCCATCGGAGTGGAGCCAAATCACACCTGTCTAAAAGCAACTCATGAGGTCCATGATAAGTTGACGACCCTCATTTTTTATGCAGACTAAAGGCTACATCATGTCAAACAAATTACTGGTATTCTCCAATAAAATCAAATTGGATGTGTAGGCTTATCTGTAAAGTTCATGTGTTTTTCACATATTGGGGGCATTTCATAATTGAGAAATGTAACAGCGATACTATACTGTACGTTCAATTAAAAAGTCTCTGGGTAATACAAACACAATTTCTCCCCAGTCTGACTAAAATTGATTTCATAGGCCTTATCTGCTGCCTGAAATAATCAGTGGTGCTTGCTCAAAGTCTATATGGTAAAGCAACGGGCCAACTTATTTCACAATTGTATCATCTTTCAATAGTGAAACATAATGCTCTCTGTGCATTAAAAGCATTTTGCTGTCACTCAAAAGAGATGCCTTTGTTTTTCTCCTGCAGACCCAATACATCAGTGGTTTTTCCAATTAGCCTTCCTCTCAGTGCACGTCCTCCCAGTCCATCGGTGTCTGGCCACAGTTGTGTCAGCTCCCTCTGTGCACCTCTATCCTGGGGTTGCTCTCTATTGCTGCCTGCTACACAAAATGTCAATGTGCAGTTGACCGTTCCGGCATGTGTCCTGCCAGCCGTGGTGACAAGTAGCCATTTTTGTGACTTCCCCCTCCTGCTCTGGGCAACGCCCTCGGGGGTGGAACTACACTGAACAAAAATATCAACGCAACATGTAAAGTGTTGGTCCCATGTTTAATGAGCTGAAATAAAAGACCCCGGAAATGTTCAATATGCACAAAAAGCATATTATTCAATATGCACAATTGCATTTTATCAATGGAAATTTGAATGCACAGAGATACCGTGACGAGATCCTGAGGCCCATTGTTGTGCCATTCATCTGCCGCAAAACCCTCATGTTTTAGCATGATAATGCACATCCCCATGTAGCAAGGATCTGTCCACAATTCCAAGAAGCTGAAAATGTCCCAGTTCTTCCATGGCCTGCATACTCACCATACATGTCACCCATCGAGCATGTTTGGGATGCTCTGGATTGACGTGTACGACAGCGTGTTCCAGTTCCTGCCAATATCCAGCAACTTCACACAGCCATTGAGAAGGAGTGGGACAACATTCCACAGGCCACAATCAACAGCCTGATCAACTCTATGCGAAGGAGATGTCGCGCTGCATGAGGCAAATGGTGGTCACACCAGATACTGACTTGTTTTCTGATCCACACCCCTACCTTTAAAAAAAAAGGTATCTGTGACTAACAGATGCATATCTGTATTGCCAGTCATGTGAAATCCATAGATTAGGGCCTAATTAATTTATTTCAATTGACTGATTTCCTTATATGAACTGTAACTCAGTAAAATCGTTGAAATTGTTGAATGTTGCGTTTATATTTTTGTTCAGTGTAACTAGCACTTTTCCTCCCCCTCTCAACCGCCCCCTGTTTATATCTTCCAATAATAGATTGTAGTGTAAAGGAGAAAAATATTATTCATATATGTAGAGTATACAAAGAAGAAGATGCGATGCCCTAGGCTACCACTGAGTCAAACAATCAACATGTTGGCCGCTCAAATGACTGATAACTGTTGATTGGGATTTTCTGTCCAATTGGATTATAGTCACTATTTCTCACCTTCACAGAAGCGTTCTTATTCTAGATAGGTTCTTAAAGTAAGGCCATACACATTTACTTAAATGTTGAACGGATTCCCCTCTTCAATTTAATAAAAAAAATAAAAATAAAAATATCTGAAAAAGTGATCCTGAGGCCCATTGTACTGAAAAAGTGCACGATTAGAGGATGCTTCCAGTAAAGAGATACACAACTTCCTCTTGGATTATGGCTGAATTATGCCTCTTTTAGCATCCCCAAGAGGCTATCATCTCTTAAAGTTGGTTGCCAGGTGTTGAACTAAGGTCACTATAGTATTTTAACAAGAAGGTCCACTTCTTGATTTGTATTTGCTTGCCACACAATCTGTTAAACATTTATTTACATTTGTATGGCCTAAATACTGAAAAAATTAACTAGGAATCTGTCTCATTCCATTATTTGTTGTGAACAGTTATTTGACTTATTAGTCCAAAAATAGTTCTGACATTAAATGTGACATTTTGAGTATGACCCACTTCTGATGTATTCCTGATCGGTCCTTATACTAAAGTCAGTTGTAGAGATTTAGATTTAGTGAATAGAGTATCGCCCATCCTAAATTTGAACATTTTCCAAAATCACATCTTTAATTTTCTCAGTGCATCTTGTGACCTCAGGGTATAAAAAAGGGTTGGAATTCTGTGAAACCAGCCAAACATGGACAGGAATGACTGTGAGTTGAAAGGAGACAGCCTTTGACTGTGAGTATGTATCAGATGGCCTTTGTGCTCTAACCAGATGATACATCTTTTAGCTGCCCTTTCCAGGACAGATTATCACATTGGTCATTTATTTCTCTGATTTATTGAACTCCAGCAACACTGGGACACTTCTCCAAATGAAACCTCACAATTGAAGTCATTAGACTTTCACACAATCAGGTGTTTACCTACCCTGTTTAGGTCAACAGTGGTCGTGTATGAGTCATACGAGGCATACTACAGTAACTTACTTTAATTGATCTGATTCGGACAATTTTCAGATATTCTCTTTTTTTCCCATGCCAAATCAGGCAAGTTCCATGATTGTGTTTGCCAACATCTGCAGCGAGTGTCTTCTGTACCTGATAACAGCAATACCTTCCCTGTGTCCACAAAGATGCAGAGGTCGATATGATGTATGTGTCGTGACCATCTTTGTATCTGTGCCATTATAGCGGCTTTGACAGCATGGCAAGTGCCATTGAGGCTATCTCCATTTTGAAGTAGGACATTTTCTTCTTCACGATTGGCTGATCCCTCCTAATGACCCGGTTGGACGTGACTCCAACAGGGTCACCAGGAAGGATCAGCCAATGAAGCTGGAAGTCCCACCCAGTTGACTACATTAAAATGATGGAAGCCCTCAATGGCGCTGCACATGCTAAGACGGCCTTTTGGCCACTAGATGTCTCTATCATTCATTATGACCATGACCTTCAAGTCTGCCACGGCCTTTTAGAGCAGTTTGACACTGAAACCCAGCGGCCAGAGACAACAGCTTATACAATGAGCCTGAAGGACAGTTTCATGAGTCCCAGAGGAATTCTGAACATATGCCTCTGTAGGGTGGCTGAAGGAGCATTGTGATCTACAGATCTTCTACTCTACTAGAACATTGGTAATGCTGGCTCTTTGATTGGGTCATTTTCCCATCAAAGAGCCATTTCGCTAGCCTGACTACCCACCCACCATGGCTCTGGCCCAACGCCACGCCCACTTGCGTATCTTCTCTACCACGAGTCTGGATTTGTTTTCCTCTCCGACGTCTTCTAGCGATCACATTCTGACCATTCTGATTGGTCCAAGAAACCGACAGGTTGGGCCAACATGATTCATAAATCATTTTACATTACATTTTACATTTTAGTCATTTAGCAGACGCTCTTATCCAGAGCGACTTACAGGAGCAATTAGGGTTAAGTGCCTTGCTCAAGGGCACATTAACGTCATTTAGCAGACGCTCTTAGCCAGAGCGATTCACAAATTGGTGCGTTCACCCTATAGCCAGTGGGATAACCACTTTACAATTGGGGGGGGGGGGGGGGGGGGTAGAAGGATTCCTTGATCCTATCCCAGGTATTCCTTAAAGAGGTGGGGTTTCAAATGTCTCCGGAAGGTGGTGAGTGACTCCGCTGTCCTGGCGTCGTGAGGGAGCTTGTTCCACCATTGGGGTGCCAGAGCAGCGAACAGTTTTGACTGGGCTGAGCGGAAACTATGCTTCCGCAGAGGAAGGGGAGCCAGCAGGCCAGAGGTGGATGAGCGCAATGCCCTCGTTTGGGTGTAGGGACTGATCAGAGCCTGAAGGTACAGAGGTGCCGTTCCCCTCACTGCTCCATAGGCAAGCACCATGGTCTTGTAGCGGATGCGAGCTTCAACTGGAAGCCAGTGGAGTGTGCGGAGGAGGGGGGTGACGTGAGAGAACTTGGGAAGGTTGAACACCAGACGGGCTGCGGCATTCTGGATGAGTTGTAGGGGTTTAATGGCGCAGGCAGGGAGGCCAGCCAACAGCGAGTTGCAGTAGTCCAGACGGGAGATGACAAGTGCCTGGATTAGGACCTGTGCCGCTTCCTGTGTAAGGCAGGGTCGTATTCTCCGAATGTTGTAGAGCATGAACCTGCAGGAGCGGGTCACCGCCTTGATGTTGGCGGAGAACGACAGGGTGTTGTCCAGGGTCACGCCTAGGCTCTTCGCACTCTGGGAGGAGGACACAGCGGAGTTGTCAACCGTGATGGCGAGATCATGGAACGGGCAGTCCTTCCCCGGGAGGAAGAGCAGCTCCGTCTTGCCAGGGTTCAGCTTGAGGTGGTGATCCGTCATCCATACTGATATGTCTGCCAGACATGCAGAGATGCGATTCGCCACCTGGTTATCAGAAGGGGGAAAGGAGAAGATTAGTTGTGTATCGTCAGCGTAGCAATGATATGAAAGGCCATGTGAGGATATGACAGAGCCAAGTGACTTGGTGTATAGGGAGAAAAGGAGAGGGCCTAAAACTGAGCCTTGGGGGACACCAGTGGTGAGAGCACGTGGTGCGGAGACAGCTTCTCGCCACGCCACTTGGTAGGAGCGACCGGTCAGGTAGGACGCAATCCAGGAGTGAGCCGCGCCGGAGATGCCCAGCTCGGAGAGGGTGGAGAGGAGGATCTGATGGTTCACAGTATCAAAGGCAGCAGACAGGTCTAGAAGGACAAGAGCAGAGGAGAGAGAGTTAGCTTTAGCAGTGCGGAGAGTCTCCGTGACACAGAGGAGAGCAGTCTCAGTTGAATGACCAGTCCTGAAACCTGATTGGTTTGGATCAAGAAGGTCATTCTGAGAGAGATAGCAAGAGAGTTGGCTAAAGACGGCACGCTCAATAGTTTTGGAAAGAAAAGAGAGAAGGGATACTGGTCTGTAGTTGTTGACATCAGTGGGGTCGAGTGTTGGTTTTTTGAGAAGGGGAGCAACTCTCGCTCTCTTGAAGACGGAAGGGACATGGCCGGCGGTCAAGGATGAGTTGATCAGCGAGGTGAGGTAGGGGAGAAGGTCACCGGAGATGGTCTGGAGAAGGGAGGAGGGGATGGGGTCAAGCGGGCAGGTTGTTGGGCGGCCCGCAGTCACAAGTTGCAGGATTTTATCTGGAGAGAGAGGGGAGAAAGAAGTCAAAGCATAGGGTAGGGCAGTGTGAGCAGGACCAGCAGTGTCATTAGACTTAACAAACGAGGATCGGATGTCGTCAACCTTCTTTTCAAAGTGGTTGACGAAGTCATCCACAGAGAGAGAGGAGGGGGGAGGGGGTGGGGGGGGATTCAGGAGGGAGGAAAATGTGGCAAAGAGCTTCCTAGGGTTAGAGGCAGATGCTTGGAATTTAGAGTGGTAGAAGGTGGCCTTAGCAGCAGAAACAGATGAAGAAAATGTAGAGAGGAGGGAGTGAAAAGATGCCAGGTCGGTAGGGAGTTTAGTTTTCTTCCATTTCCGCTCCGCTGCCCGGAGCTCTGTTCTGTGAGCTCGCAGTGAGTCATCAAGCCACGGAGCTGGAGGGGAGGACCGAGCCGGCCGGGAGGATAGGGGACACAGAGAGTCAAAGGATGCAGAAAGGGAGGAGAGGAGGGTTGAGGAGGCAGAATCAGGAGATTGGAGGGAGAAGGATTGAGCAGAGGGAAGAGATGATAGGATGGAAGAGGAGAGAGTAGTGGGAGAGAGAGAGCGAAGGTTGCGGCGGCGCATAACCATCTGTGTAGGGGCAGAGTGAGTAGTGTGGGAGGAGAGCGAGAGAGAAAAGGAAACAAAGTAGTGGTCGGAGACTTGGAGGGGAGTTGCAGTGAGATTAGTAGAGGAGCAGCATCTAGTGAAGATGAGGTCAAGCGTATTGCCTGCCTTGTGAGTAGGGGGGGACGGTGAGAGGGTGAGGTCAAAAGAGGAGAGGAGTGGAAAGAAGGAGGCAGAGAGAAATGAGTCAAACGTGGACATAGGGAGGTTGAAATCCCCCAAAACTGTGAGGGGTGAGCCATCCTCAGGAAAGGAACTTATCAAGGCGTCAAGCTCGTTGATGAACTCTCCAAGGGAACCTGGAGGGCGATGGATGACAAGGATATTAAGCTTAAATGGGCTAGTGACTGTGACAGCATGGAATTCAAATGAGGAGATAGACAGATGGGTTAGGGGAAAAATTGAGAATGTCCACTTGGGAGAGATGAGGATTCCTGTACCACCACCCCTCTGACCAGATGCTCTCGGGGTATGCGAGAACACATGGTCAGACGAGGAGAGAGCAGTAGGAGTAGCCGTGTTTTCAGTGGTGATCCATGTTTCCGTCAGCGCCAGGAAGTCGAGGGACTGGAGGTTGGCATAGGCTGGGATGAAGTCAGCTTTGTTGGCAGCAGAACGGCAGTTCCAGAGGCTGCCTGCGACCTGGAACTCCAGGTGAGGGGTGCGTGCAGGGACCACCAGGTTAGAGAGGCAGCAGCCGCGCGGTGTGGTGCGTTGTTTGTGTAGCCTGTGCAGAGAGGAGAGAACAGGGATAGGCAGAGGCATAGTTGACAGGCTGTAGCAAATGGCTACAAAAATGCAGAGGAGATCGGAATGAAATGAGCTAAGCATCTGGGAGAGGAGAGAGGGGGGGCCTCCCTCACCAAAAACTTCTACCTCAGAAACTAAAATTGTTTCACTGAACCACCCGAACAAAAACTCTCCCAACTTCCACCTTTAGAAATCAGAATTGTTGTGAACCACAGTTGTTCAATGTTTAAAGGAATAGACTCAACCCACTTTATTCAGCTAGGTAACTATGACACCATAGCTGACTAGCATGCTAGCATCCAATAACACACAGTTTAACACACAGTTAAGCACCAATACTTGGTCACAACAAACCACCAATAGTGTGTTAACTAGCTAACTAGCATGCTAGCATCCAGTAACACACAGTTTAGCACAAACACTTGGTCACAGCAAACCACCAATAGTGTGATAACACACTAAACAGATCATTCGTGTCTGTGTCAAGTTCCTTTCATGACGCAGCAATGATTCAACGTTGGCTAGCTAGGACAAGTATATTGTAATTAGCTACTACCGTACAGTTCGCTGGTCGTGTTGGGTAGCTAGCAATGGCCACTGTGTTGACTTTGTTTGAAGAACGGCTAGCTAGCTAGCTTCGTGCTACACCCGGCACACAATGGCTACTGTGTTGACTCTGACTCTGTTCGAAAAAACGGCTAGTTAGCTCGCTTCGTGCTACAGCCGGCACGGCGGAAGACACTGCCAAGACACAGTAACTACCCACGATACCTAGCTATGACGCCGTAGCTAACTAGCAAGCTAGCATCCATTAACACACAATTAGCACCAATACTTGGTTACAACAAACTGCCAAGAGTGTGTTAGCACACTAAACAGATAATTCATGTCCGTGTCTAGTTCCTTTCATAACGCATAACGCAGCAAAAATTAAACGTTGGCTAGCAGCACATTAACATTGGAAACCGCTAATCGTTACCAGTAGCTACCCGCTAGCTAGCTAGCCTCGTGCTTCGATACTAACCTACAATAACCTACGGAAACCTACAAAAACAACAATACTAACCTATGATAAATACAATACCTAACTACAACTAACTACCAACCTACGATCTAATACATGGTTAAGCTTTACTCAACACCATATGAGAAGCTCTCCACCGTTGCTAATCGTTGCTAATCGTTACCAGTAGCTACCCGCTAGCTAGCTAGCCTCGTGCTTCGATACTAACCTACAAAAACAACAATACTAACCTATAATAAATACAATACCTAACTACAACTAACTACCAACCTACGATCTAATACATGGTTAAGCTTTACTCAACACCATATGAGAAGCTCTCCACCGTTGCTAATCGTTGCTAATCGTTACCAGTAGCTACCCGCTAGCTAGCTAGCCTCGTGCTTCGATACTAACCTACAATAACAACAATACTAACCTATAATAAATACAATACCTAACTACAACTAACTACCAACCTACGATCTAATACATGGTTAAGCTTTACTCAACACCATATGAGAAGCTCTCCACCGTTGCTAATCGTTGCTAATCGTTACCAGTAGCTACCCGCTAGCTAGCTAGCCTCGTGCTTCGATACTAACCTACAATAACAACAATACTAACCTATAATAAATACAATACCTAACTACAACTAACTACCAACCTACGATCTAATACATGGTTAAGCTTTACTCAACACCATATGAGAAGCTCTCCACCGTTGCTAATCGTTGCTAATCGTTACCAGTAGCTACCCGCTAGCTAGCTAGCCTCGTGCTTCGATACTAACCTACAATAACAACAATACTAACCTATAATAAATACAATACCTAACTACAACTAACTACCAACCTACGATCTAATACATGGTTAAGCTTTACTCAACACCAAATGAGAAGCTTACCTCCTGCTGACCTCCAGCTAGAGAGCTAGAGAAAAACACGACCTCTCCCGAATGCTGCTGCTCAGAATAAATCACGTCACTGGCTTGTATACTCTGATTGGTTAGAGACGATCCAATTGCTCATGACTTTGTTTTGTACAATGGCCCACATTTTCTCGTCAGGCAACCATTTCACTACCTTTCGCTCTTCTCTGCTTCTCTCAACCCCATATCTCTCAGTATGAGATGGTGACACACACACACACACCATTTACATAATATACATAATATATCACAAACAGTGGTTGTTGCACATGCACATGTACAGACACAATCTGCGGGTTGGTGTATGACAAAGCTCTGGACCATGTGACACTGATTAGGAGTGACTGGCTCCTGTCGCCCAGCCATATGTCACACAGACAAAGGTAGACCCCATGCTCTCACAGAAACAGGAGTGGGGTGGCCAGGAAGCAGCACTTTTCCCCCCTGAAATCAGCCCCCCCTTACCAAACACTCTGATCCTTTGAGAGTCAGTACTGAATCACCACACACAGACAGTATCATTAGCGTATGAAACTGGTCTAGGAAGAGTGGTCCAACACTCAGCTAAGTAATTACCAAGATACACTACATGACCAAAAGCATGTGGATATCTGCTCGTCAAGCATCTCATTCCAAAATCATGGGCATTAACATGGAGTTGGTCCCCCCTTTGCTGCTATAACAGCCTCCATTCTTCTGGGAAGGCTTTCCACTAGATGTTGAAACATTGCTGCGGGGATTTGCTTCCATTCAGCCACAAGAGCATTAGTGAGGTCGGGCACTGATGTTGGGCGATTAGGCCTGGCTCGCAGTCGGTGTTCCAATTAATCCCAAAGGTGTTCGATTGGGTTGAGGTCAGGGCTCTGTGCAGGCCAGTCAAGTTCTATCTCGACAAACCATTTCTGTATGGACCTCACTTTGTGCACAGGGGCATTGTCATGCTGAAAGGTGAGGAATCCCCTTTAAGAGGAATAAGTAACGTGTTCTAGTCTATGTCTGCATTCCAACTAGCACCCTATTCCCTTTCTAGTGCACTACTTTTGACCAGGGCTCATAGGGAATAGGGTGCCATTTGGGAGACAGCCATGTTTGTTGAATCCCGGGTTCACCAGGTCCCAAGTGCACTTCAAAGCATCACTACTTACCACCTGATAGAGGGAGGTGACCAACACCCCTAGTGTGGCAAAGATCATCCCCAGGAGGTTGAACTTCACATCATAGTAGGAGTTCAGGATCACACCTAATGTTATGGGCACCTAGTAGTGGGAAAAGACAGACACATCAGGTAAATAGCGTTACTGTAACTGTAATCATAAAAATTAATGAAAAAAAGTTTGGGTTAGGCATTAGGGTTAGTGTGTGGTTAGGGTTAAAGGGATACTTCGGGATGTTGGCAATGAGGCCCTTTATCTACTTCCCCGGAGTCAGATGAACCATTTGTATGGCTAATGCATGCAGTTTGAAGGAAGTCGCTAACTAGCATTAGCGCAATGACTAGAAGTCTATGGATATCTGCTCGTGAAAGTACCTCTAATGTCCTTCATACTGGACACAGAGATTTTCTGACTTTGCCAGCTAGTGACCACTCTGCAGAGCTGCCTCCAGTATATCGATCATCTCTATTCATTGTAGAGCGTAATCCCTGTACATTTTTGTGGGAATGACATTGGAACTACGGAACATAATTTATTTAGTTTTGATCATATTACCAATTTCTGGGTGGTTATGATTTATTATTTTCAAATTATATTATTATTGCCAATTTCACATAGGTCGTCAAATTTGGTTTATTCCAAGATGGTCAAAAATGTATTTGTATTAACCAAATTCTTTATACACAAATACATATTTTTGAAGGCTACCCCCTTATTTATTTTTTGAAAGACAGCTTGATATTTTTTTGCAATCATTAAGATTGGTTAAAAACAAACATGACCGGAAACTCACTGCTACCTTTGAAACATACATATGTCTAATTTTATGTATATAAGACCTCTGTGATGTTTGTAAAAGTTTGTTTTCTTAAACCTGTGTGCTTGATTATGTACTTTGCTAAATGTTCATTTTGAATGTATAATTCAACTTCGGTATATGTTTGTACAATTAGAAAAGTATTTAATTTTTAAACAAAAAAAAGTCATCTCAATAAATGCCAATCTGACCATTCTGTATGGAATGCTAGCTACATTGTAGCAGTCAGCAGCATTGGTACATTGTAACCACTACATACCAAAGTCAATTTGATCTTGGTGGAGAATGTCTTCTTGTAACACAGTCTGTATGACAATGATCACAGGAGTTGTCATCGCTTTGGCCAGCTGGTAAGTGCCAATGGTGTTGTTTTGTAAGGACATATTGGTGAAAGCCACAGAAGCTGAGAGCGAGCCAGATAATTTTGGTGGCAAATATGTCCATCTTCTGGCATACCCATAGTCCAAGCCATGTCACCACGAAATGGATCAGCGTTAGTCATGTTTGGGAAGCCATAGTGAACATAGATCCATTTGTTGATGAAAACGATGCATATCGACGACAGCAAATTGGCCAATAATCCAATGACGAGGCGGCTGTTCGAGAAAAGGTGTGAAAGTCGGTTAGCCATGGTCCTCTTGATAACCGTCCTGTAAAATCTACCTATAGGGTTCAGTAGTACTGTATAGTATGAATCTAGCTTGCTAATGTAAACCAACAAATTCAAGTAAAAATGTCTACCCTCTGCCAGTTGTGCAACGCTTTCATACTTTTCCCATCGCATGTTGATCATATAGGGAAAAAAAAGAGCCTGGCTGCAACTTAACGGGAGTAGTGACGTCAGATGAAGCGACCTTTACTTCCGTTTTTTCTGCGAAGAGAACTAGCCACGTCAGTGCCCTACAGCGCCTCCCCGTGGAGACTTTGGAAAGTTGAAGGCGATAACCTAAACTATTTATTCTAGACATATACAAGGTCTCTCAAACCTTCCTTATACTCTTCTAGATTCAGATACGGATTTGCATCCAGCCTGTGCACGGCCCAAAGACAAACAATATTTCAGTCAAGTCACTTTTATTGTATACGAAAATGCAGAAAATCATTCACTCCATTACATAAAATTTGGCAAAAAAAATAAAAAGAACACAAAAAAGAAAAGAAAACAAATGTCCAGGTGGGGTGTATTTATGGTTGGATCTCGTACCCCAGCGGGTCCAGACTCTTATCCAATAAGAGAAGAGACGACTCCCTCATCTTCTGAAGGAACTTCCTCAGCTCATCTTTGGAGAACACCTGAGACAGAGAGAGAGAAGAGACAGAACATAGTTAGCAAAAAGAAGAAGAGGATGGGAAAGTAGAAGAGTGGAAGAGGAGACAGCAATACAGTGACAGGGAGAGATGCTGTGAGATGGTGTTGTATTGAGCTATAATGCTGTGAGATGGTGTTGATATTGTATTGAGCTATAATGCTGTGAGATGGTGTTGATATTGTATTGAGCTATAATGCTGTGAGATGGTGTTGTATTGAGCTATAACGCTGTGAGATGGTGTTGATATTGTATTGAGCTATAATGCTGTGAGATGGTGTTGTATTGAGCTATAATGCTGTGAGATGGTGTTGATATTGTATTGAGCTATAATGCTGTGAGATGGTGTTGATATTGTATTGAGCTATAACGCTGTGAGATGGTGTTGATATTGTATTGAGCTATAACGCTGTGAGATGGTGTTGATATTGTATTGAGCTATAATGCTGTGAGATGGTGTTGATATTGTATTGAGCTATAATGCTGTGAGATGGTGTTGATATTGTATTGAGCTATAATGCTGTGAGATGGTGTTGATATTGTATTGAGCTATAACGCTGTGAGATGGTGTTGATATTGTATTGAGCTATAATGCTGTGAGATGGTGTTGTATTGAGCTATAATGCTGTGAGATGGTGTTGATATTGTATTGAGCTATAATGCTGTGAGATGGTGTTGATATTGTATTGAGCTATAACGCTGTGAGATGGTGTTGATATTGTATTGAGCTATAACGCTGTGAGATGGTGTTGATATTGTATTGAGCTATAACGCTGTGAGATGGTGATGGTGTTGTATTGAGCTATAATGCTGTGAGATGGTGTTGTATTGAGCTATAATGCTGTGAGATGGTGTTGTATTGAGCTATAACGCTGTGAGATGGTGTTGATATTGTATTGAGCTATAATGCTGTGAGATGGTGTTGTATTGAGCTATAATGCTGTGAGATGGTGTTGTATTGTATTGAGCTATAACGCTGTGAGATGGTGTTGTATTGTATTGAGCTATAATGCTGTGAGATGGTGTTGTATTGAGCTATAATGCTGTGAGATGGTGTTGATATTGAGCTATAATGCTGTGAGATGGTGTTGTATTGAGCTATAATGCTGTGAGATGGTGTTGTATTGAGCTATAATGCTGTGAGATGGTGTTGTATTGAGCTATAATGCTGTGAGATGGTGTTGATATTGTATTGAGCTATAATGCTGTGAGATGGTGTTGATATTGTATTGAGCTATAATGCTGTGAGATGGTGTTGATATTGTATTGAGCTATAATGCTGTGAGATGGTGTTGTATTGAGCTATAATGCTGTGAGATGGTGTTGTATTGAGCTATAATGCTGTGAGATGGTGTTGATATTGTATTGAGCTATAATGCTGTGAGATGGTGTTGATATTGTATTGAGCTATAATGCTGTGAGATGGTGTTGATATTGTATTGAGCTATAATGCTGTGAGATGGTGTTGTATTGAGCTATAATGCTGTGAGATGGTGTTGATATTGTATTGAGCTATAACGCTGTGAGATGGTGTTGATATTGTATTGAGCTATAATGCTGTGAGATGGTGTTGATATTGTATTGAGCTATAATGCTGTGAGATGGTGTTGTATTGAGCTATAATGCTGTGAGATGGTGTTGTATTGAGCTATAATGCTGTGAGATGGTGTTGTATTGAGCTATAATGCTGTGAGATGGTGTTGATATTGTATTGAGCTATAATGCTGTGAGATAGTGTTGATATTGTATTGAGCTATAATGCTGTGAGATGGTGTTGTATTGAGCTATAATGCTGTGAGATGGTGTTGTATTGAGCTATAATGCTGTGAGATGGTGTTGTATTGAGCTATAATGCTGTGAGATGGTGTTGATATTGTATTGAGCTATAATGCTGTGAGATGGTGTTGATATTGTATTGAGCTATAATGCTGTGAGATGGTGTTGATATTGTATTGAGCTATAATGCTGTGAGATGGTGTTGTATTGAGCTATAATGCTGTGAGATGGTGTTGTATTGTATTGAGCTATAATGCTGTGAGATGGTGTTGTATTGAGCTATAATGCTGTGAGATGGTGTTGTATTGAGCTATAATGCTGTGAGATGGTGTTGTATTGAGCTATAATGCTGTGAGATGGTGTTGTATTGAGCTATAACGCTGTGAGATGGTGTTGATATTGTATTGAGCTATAATGCTGTGAGATGGTGTTGATATTGTATTGAGCTATAATGCTATGAGATGGTGTTGATATTGTATTGAGCTATAATGCTGTGAGATGGTGTTGTATTGAGCTATAATGCTGTGAGATGGTGTTGATATTGTATTGAGCTATAATGCTGTGAGATGGTGTTGATATTGTATTGAGCTATAATGCTGTGAGATGGTGTTGTATTGTATTGAGCTATAACGCTGTGAGATGGTGTTGATATTGTATTGAGCTATAACGCTGTGAGATGGTGTTGATATTGTATTGAGCTATAATGCTGTGAGATGGTGTTGTATTGAGCTATAACGCTGTGAGATGGTGTTGTATTGAGCTATAATGCTGTGAGATGGTGTTGTATTGAGCTATAATGCTGTGAGATGGTGTTGATATTGTATTGAGCTATAATGCTGTGAGATGGTGTTGATATTGTATTGAGCTATAATGCTGTGAGATGGTGTTGTATTGAGCTATAATGCTGTGAGATGGTGTTGATATTGTATTGAGCTATAACGCTGTGAGATGGTGTTGTATTGAGCTATAATGCTGTGAGATGGTGTTGTATTGAGCTATAACGCTGTGAGATGGTGTTGTATTGAGCTATAATGCTGTGAGATGGTGTTGTATTGAGCTATAATGCTGTGAGATGGTGTTGATATTGTATTGAGCTATAATGCTGTGAGATGGTGTTGATATTGTATTGAGCTATAATGCTGTGAGATGGTGTTGTATTGAGCTATAATGCTGTGAGATGGTGTTGATATTGTATTGAGCTATAACGCTGTGAGATGGTGTTGATATTGTATTGAGCTATAACGCTTCATCAGCACTGATGTGAAAGAACTGGACAGGTGTCAGATGACGTGGAAGAGAGGAAGCCACACTAGACTATTAGGTGAATCTCAATAGTGTTTCCTTGAAGTCACAGTAGACTTGAGAAGCAGATGGTGGCAGACAAAGGAAAGGAGACAGAGAGGGGAGAGGATGAAGCCACTGTAGACTGAATTGAGATGCCCTCAGCCCAGGTCAGACTCCAGCGCAGACCATAGAAATATAATTTCTAGACTACAGTACAGACCTCATAGAGGCGGTGTTGGTCTGAGGCGATGATATCAGCCAGTCTGAGACTCTCCTGGTGGCGTTGTGTTCTCTGCAGTACTGTCTGCAACAGGAAGGACATCATGGGCAGACAGAGTCTACGGAGCAGCACCATCTGGTGGCCTCTCTCTGGGTCCTCCTCCGTATCCTGGAATAGAACAAGTGGTAGAAGTAATAATGTGTACCTAGAAATAACACAGTTGTACTGGAGACAGAGCTAATACAGGCTCAAACGCTAACCTAGCGCTGAGCCCTCACGCCACCAATCACTAACGGTAATACTCAGTTACAGACAGACACACACCTCTCTGACGTCGACCATCCAGCCCCCGTCCACAAACAGCAGGACGTTGTAGATTCTCTCCTTCACGTCTTCAGTCAGAGCCTCCAGACGGCCGGTCCAGTTGTCGTGTTCCATCTACAGGAGAGGAGGTCACACTTTAACACACCTTTTTTTTTTAAATTTAGTCAATAGGCTGTTACGCTAAATAATAGCGTTGCTAGCATTAGCGTTCTTCGTCTGATCCAGAACCAGCTACACTAACAAATTAAACTCCTCACCAGTTCTACCGTAACACAGAGACTGATCTGGGATCAGCTACTCTAACAAATTAAACTCCTCACCAGTTCTACCGTAACACAGAGACTGATCTGGGATCAGAGTGTATTGTGTACCTGGTACTCCTTCTCCTTCATCTCGAAGGCCACCTTCTCAGTGAACTTGGCCTGGGCCGGGGGGGCTGGGCTTCTGAGGGGGGGAGTTCATGTGATGGAACCACTCATTGAACGCCTCATGAGCTTCCTGGGGGGGTAACACACACACACACACACCTTATACAACTACAGGAGTCCCCTCTAAAAACGTTTAATAAACAGACGAGTCAATCACAGTGCTGCGAGAGCTTGTCCCCTCACCAGGTAAGCGCGGATACACAGGTGTTCCCTGATGGCGTTCTCATCCTCTGCAGGAAGGGGCGTGTCCAGGCCTAGCTCCTCCCACTGGCTGTATATCTCCCTCATTGAGTCCTCTGGGACCTTACCAAACACCTCCTTGGCTGCATCGTGTTTCTTAGAGGCTGGAGGAGATGAGAGAGAGAGGAGAGATAGCAATGGGTCAACAGCATGGTTGAAAAAGAGGGAGATTTTCAAAAGGTAGCCAATACAATGCAATGTTTGTATGGGCATGTGTTAGTAGTATGGGAAAGGGACTACCTCACACAGGAAGCATTGATCTGTTTCAGAACCGTGAGTGTGTGTGTAACGTACCCAGGAACTTCCTCATGATGGCGTTGCTCTGTTTGAGGGCCTCAGCTCTCTGGGCGGGGTCAAACACCAGCCAATCAATATGCCCTTTTCACGATGACGTCATCTAACTTCCGCCTTTCCGCGTAGCAGGTTAACTTCACTTCCGTTCGCCCGTAACCTGAGACTTCTCAACGAAAATACAACTGTTGACCACTAACTAGCAAGCTAGCTACTTGAAGAAATTCCAAAAGGTACGTTTAAGTTAAATTAGTAAAGTTAAGAGTAATAATGTTTACGTATATGCAATGGTTTGTAACTTGCTAACGTTATTGTTAATTCATAATTGTTCACTGCCTTAGTTACTTAAAAGTGGGCTAACGTTAGCTAACAACAACTTAGTACCAGATACCGATAACGTTAAAAGGTAGCGTTACATTGCTGCCTGGCTGTAATGTAACAAGTTTACTTAGCTAGCTATCTAACCCTTTGTTAGGCAGTTAGTTTATTCATGAATGTATAGTAACTCACCTATTCAAATACTGTTGTGCATGATAGCTAGATAAATATTGATTCCTGGTCAAAGCTGAATGTTAATTTAGCTGTTTCTTTTCTCCCGGTGTCTGTATCGCAACAGTATCCCATCCAACACCGAAGCATGGCACAATCTTCGAGAAGATGCTATTGCAGTGTACCATTTTGTTCAAACAACAAACAGAAATTCCCGTATCTGAGTTTTCACGATTTCCCTGTTGATGGAGAAATACGTGCCCGTTGGGTGAGGGCGATCAGGAGAGATGAGGGACCAAGTTTTAAGATTCTTCGTGGGAGCACCTTTGTTTGCAGTCAGCACTTTCCCCCTGAGGATAGATACACATCGGCCAGTGGACGGATCCGTATTAAACAGGGATCAGTGCCGTCTAGATTCCACTGGAATGATTGGGGTAAGGATAGGTAGACAGCGTTAAACGTAATACTACTGTAATCCAATAATATATTACTTGTACAAAATGTTTAATAATTTAATCCTGATGCAATATAGCTGCTACATTTTGTCATTTTAGGGACTGAAAAGTGATTACCAAAATGTATCATGACAAGCATATGGTTAATCTCACAAGCTCGGGAGTCAGTTTACCAGCGAGCAAGAAAGCGTCTTGGTGTTGCTGTCCTGGATGATTCTGATCATGAGATGCCTGACAGCACAGAGGGTGCTTTGCCTGCAGTGACAAACGATCACGACTATGCCTGCCGTCCTTCTCCTGGTTAGTATTACAAATAAGAGTAACCATGTATCTGTTTGGCAAAAAAAGTAAAAGTATATGGCAGTTAAGTAAAAATACTATTTTATACTACGATTTGGAGTAACTGGTCTCTCTGTGAAAAGACTTGGCGTTTTAAACCTCATCCATCTTAGAAGCTTCTTCAGTTTTATTTATTGAAAATGGGATGGGATAGATGAGTAATAACTAACCTACCAACATGTATGCTTTTTCTTCCCCTTAAGGTAAACTGGACAGTGCTACTCAAAGAATTCGAGAGTTGGAGCTGCAAGTGTTGTCCCTAGAAATTGAGATCCAGCACCTGACAGTTAAGAAGCAGCATCCACTCCTTTTTAATTTTTGTGTCACAGATGAGGACTATCGCTACTACACACGATTCAGCTCAAAGGAGGTCTTCACTGTGTTTTGGGATTCTGTTTATCCCTCTGCTTCACGGCTTGTATACTGGTCTAAGGCACAGCAAACGGCACATGTGACACCTAGCCCTCACCGAAAACTTCCACTTATTGATGAACTATTTATGTTTCTGTGTCGTGTTGCAGCTGGGCTTCAGGAGAAAACCTTGTCTACCATCTTTGAGGTCAGCCTGTCCACAGTTAGCCGCATCATTTTAACATGGACTAGCTACCTTTACCAGGTTCTTGGCTCACTGCCGGTGTGGATGACAAGAGAGCAGGTGCAGGCCACAATGCCTGATAAGTTCAAGCTCTACTGCCCTCAGGTGAGAGTTATAGTAGACTGCACCGAGATCCGCTGTGAAACACCATCCTCCCTCTCACTACAGTCAGAAACCTTTTCGAGCTACAAAAATCACACCACCTTTAAAGGGCTGATTGGTGTAGCTCCATGTGGTGTTATCACATTTGTATCAAAGCTCTACACAGGCTCCATCTCCGACATGGAAATAACACGGAAATGTCAGATCTTGCATTTACTTCAGCCCGGAGATGAATTAATGGCGGACAAGGGTTTCCTGATCGAGAGGATGTTGTCAGAAGTGGGGGCAACACTCGTCATCCCTCCACTGAAAAAATCTCCTCAGCTCAGCAGGGAGGACACTCTTAAGACCCAGGCCATCGCCCGGCTGAGGATTTTAGTCGAGAGGGCCATACGGAGGGTGAAGGAGTACCATATCTGGGATGGGCTTGTTCCTCTTTCCACAGTGGGTTCAGTGAATCAGCTGTGGGCCATCTGCTGCCTCATGTCGAACTATCAGGGACCTCTTGACATTAAAGGAGACAAACCAGTCTGATGTTTTTGTCAACTGGAAGTTGTATATTTCCTGAGTAAGCTAGATGGGCTGTAAATAGAAGTACTTTTATATTACTGTATTGTATGTACAAAAAAATGTAAATATGAATTAACTTTGTTGGTAATTTAATTGATCTAATGTTATACTGTATGTTTTTGTTAAGGGTAATAACTTTTTCATAGCTATTAATGAACCTAATGTGATATATTGTAAAAATATCCAACTATTAACCATGTTATGTGCTTATGTGTCATGGCACTGATGGAACTATTAAATATATGTTTGCAAGCAACTGCTTCCAATCCTTTTTGATTTTGGTAAGAGCATTTACAACATCGCAATCCTTTTCAAAATTTGTATTTCAATACATAGATATACAGTATATAACACAATTAAGTTCATTTGCAGTTAAAGAAAAACATGTCGACATTTACATCACAATCCTTTTCAAAATGTGTGTTTCAGTACATAGGAGATATACAGTATATGACAAGTTAATTTGCAGTTAAAGAAAAAAATGTCAAAGGTTCACCTTCCACATTTACCTTAACACTATTTACACAAAATTCTGCCTTATGTTTTATAACTTAAGAAGACATCCATGTAGATGTTATAATAGAAATGATCAAGCTTCTGTCGCATTGAGTGGATAATCTCCTCATCCCTAAAGATTCTCTCAACTGTGAAGTCAGTGCGGGTATCTGTAATGAAGTCACACCACTGAAGTCCGCTTAAGGCGAGTTGGCCTTGAACCTGATAGTAGTATTTGTGGCTCTTCTTAAGGCAGGCCTGGCCTTTAACTGTGATCAGGTGTTTAACTTGGGTAACATTTTCAACATCGCAACTCTTAACCTCAGCAAGACCAAATGGTGGTGCTTCTGTTGGGCAGAAGACTTTAGCATCCGGGCTGGCTGCAAGGTGAGGTGAATCAGGGTGGATGATGACCCCGCATTGTTTCAGAGAGACATCACAAAAATCAGAATATTGCCTCAGTATCTCAGGTTCCAGATCCAACCCTCTTCTCATAGCAGCTGTCTGAGGAGTTCCTCTCAGAATGCGGGTTGCCAAAGCCTTGGCAGACAACTCCCCACGAACATGGCATATTTCACGGAATCTGCTGGCTGTCAGTCGGGGTTTGCGTACCTGGCTCCACAGCTGGCATTCTGACTGCATTCTTGTTTCTGCTTCAATAGCAGCAGACATCTCCTCTGACACAATCAGGCTGTCCAAATGACATTGTTGTATGTAGTTGGGCTCAAAATCAATGGGAAATTTAAAGTTGTAACCTTCAATAGGCAACTGAGGAAACTCACTGGCACCAGGGTGTTTAATAATATCTCTACTTAATTCTAGAGGGCACTGGTAAGAAAGCACAGACCCAAATGGCACAGGGCCAAATTTAGAGTCCACCAAATTAAGGCCCTCAAGCCCGTGCAGCAATTTGCAAATCCCTGGTTGTGGACGGATGTCTTTCAGTTTCTCAGCACTGGCCATGACGTGAGGATCCGGAATAGGCCCTGGCATGAAAGTGAGATATGTCAAGTTTAGATTTCATTAAATGCCACCTTATCTTTTTCACTAAAAAAGACAACCACACTCATCCAGTCTCGTACATGCTTCTAATACAAATAAAAAAATATCCACTGAAAGTCTATATAAAAAGTAACAAATAATAATCACTTTTATGTTTGTATTATTTTAGAAATGCACTAAAGTCTTTGTGCTCTAGTACAGGCGGGGGCTCATTCAGACTCACCATCATAGGCTCGGTACAGTGTGCACTTCACTCCAGCTCTGACACTTGTTTTTTTCTTAGCCGCTGGTTTACACACCGCCATATCATTGGTGGCCTCTGGTACAATTCCCTGTGATATAATAATGATGAACAATACATTGTCAAAAGTCAATACAAACTGCAAAGTTCTGCATCAGTGTAACAAATAATATCTGACCTGTGTCCTAGGCCGGTGCCAGGTCTGCAGTGCGCTGGTGCATGACAGAGGCAATGGCACTGTCTTAAAGCCCATGGTAACATAGTGAGCACTTTGAAAAAGAAGTGCTACTATGTGATTACATAGTGCTTTCCCAGCAGAGCAGGAACATGACATGTGATTGAGTACCACAGGAACCTCTGCAGAGTCTAGTGTAACCTGTTCATAGAGACATAACAATTAGTGCTGTACTTACAAAACATTTTTTCTGCGTTTCATTATAAACTACTGTACACAATTTTCAAAACCCAATTTCTTTTTTTAATTAAGAAAAATTGGCTGTTCTGAAACCTTTGACAAGTAGTGCCAACACTTATCGAAAATTTGAACATTTTGAGTTATCACAGAATCTTTCCCAGTCTTTATTGCCGTCAACAACCCACATCGGTTTGTAAGAATTTCGTTGTGTATTAAGTTTAATGATACAAAATCAGAGCTCAGACTGAGAAACAAACTGATCCACAGTGGAACTTTGTGGAATCATTCTTATTAAATCTGCAACCGCAGCAAAACACAACAAAAAGAAAACTTATCTATCTTACCCTATCTTATCATAATGTTAGAGAACTGTTTATCTGAGAAACCTGAAGCCGATGAGCCTCCTCATTTTTCTTCATGGACCTGTAACATCGCCCTCTCACTGTCACCTCACCGTTAACTACACTTGAGACTGTTTCAATACAGTGATTGGGAGAAAGGGCGCAGCATTAGCCATTAATACATTACTGACTCTTATCTTACGGTCGATACAAACAGCAGTAATATTAAAAAGAGGCTGCAAAACAGAAACTCGTCAGCTCATAACCTTCGCTAGCATAGGGCTAATTTAAGCTAAATAAAGATAAACACGTACCTTCATAATCAAACAGGTAACCTTCAACGAAGAACTTGTAGCCTTTATCAAGCTTCGATCTTGAAGTAAGGGACCACTTGTCAGCAAGTCGTTCTACGTCGTTAAGTCGTATTGGTGGCAGATGTGAAAGGGACTGGGTGAACTCCATAATGATGTGCTACTAGCTAAGCGTTCCTAAGCGACACCGGATGTAAACATAACCTGCATCGCGGCAGAACGGAAGTTGTCTGACGTCACGTGAAAAGGGCCCATTGGAGGGTTCCATCTACTAAAGATGCGCGGGAAAAAATATGTTATGTCAAGGTCTTTGTTTTGCTAACGTTAGCGGCCTTGTGAACATTAGCTATATATATATTTATTTATTTTCTCCGATAGCTGAGTGTACACGGACAGAAATGGACTCCAAATACCCACATCTGGTAACTATGTATTTTCGTTGTAACTAACTAGCTAGCTAAGGAACGAAGAAGCTACGTTTTGCTAGCAAACAAACGTTACATAATAATGTACCGTATGCAGTGAAAAACTAGCTAACGTTAGCTACCTGACTGACTTTAGTTAGCTAACTTGTTAGCTATCCCAGCTGACAATCACTCATGCAAAATGTCAATCTATCTTTTTCACAGGCGAGACCTCAGAAGAAGCTCCGTAAAGTGAGGTAAGAAACCTCTTCTAGGGAACTTGGTATAGTGATAAATAGTAATGGCGAACTTTTGTAGGCACTAACTCTGCCATGGTTCGTTCGTTGGACAAAGCCTATGAGGAAAATAAATGCGTTTTTGGATTAACGCCGAAAATCAGGTCTGTGTTGAACACAAGTTTAGGAGATATAATACGTTTGGTTCTATGAGATAATCTTCATCAGCTGACGTCACTTTTTGTGAGTTACATTGAATTTATGTAATCATTAAAATCACGATGGCTTCGTAATTAATACAGCTAATGTTCGCATAGAATAAAACGTATAAAATCTCCTAAACCTGTGTTAACCTCAGACCGTAGTGCCTGGACACAGCCCTTAGCCGTGGTATATTGGCCAAATACCACAAACCCCAGAGGTGCCTTATTGCTATTATAAACTGTTTACCAACGTAATTAGAGCAGTACAAATCTGTTTTGGCTGTACCCATGTTATACGGTCTGATATCACGGTTTTCAGGCAATCAGCATTCAGGGCTCAAACCACCCAGTTTATAATGGAGTTAGGTATCTATCTAGCACCTATGTGAAGTTGGCCACAATAAGGATGAGCCACAATAGTGGAATTTAATTGAATGTGATGCAAATGTATACAAATAGTGGACTAGATAATGCTTGACAAGGTTGGAATGTTATATAAATTCAACAAAAATATAACATTTTGTTAATTTGACAAAAATAAATAAATCAGTTGAAATTGCACTGGATGCATTAGACTTAAGAATTGCATTGGGGGCATACTGACGTCTACATTTATATTGCACTATACAGTCTTACCCCATTTCATGGATCAACAATCCTTAGGTATCAGTCTACTCAGTGACACACAACTATCAGTGTCGTCGCTCTTATTTCCGGGCTTTGACTGTGGGAAATCACCTCCCTGTCAGCTTATTGTGCATATTGACAAGTACATTTTTAGTATTTATTAGGATCCCCAATTAGCTGTTGTCAAGGCAGCGGCTACTCTTCCTGGGTTCCAAATGTTCTTACGTTACACCCTTATTCTAAAATGTATTAAATGTTTTAGTCATCCATCTACACACAATACCCCATAATGAGAAAGCGAAAACAGGTTTTTATAAATTTTTGCAAATGTATTACAAATAAAAAAACAGAAATACATTATTTACATAAGTATTCAGACCCTTTGCTATGAGACTTGAAATTTAGCTCAGGTGCATCCTGTTACCATTGATCATCCTTGAGATGTTTCTTCAACTTGATTGGAGTCCACCTGTGGTATATTCAATTGATTGGACGTGATCTGGAAAGGCACAGACCTGTCTATATAAGGTCCCACAGTTGACAGTGCATGTCAGAGCAAAAACCAAGCCATGAGGTCGAAGGAATTGTCCATAGAGCTCAGAGACGGGATTGTTTCTAGGCACAGATCTGGGGAAGGGTAACAATACATTTCTGCAGCATTGAAGGTCCCTACGAACACAGTGGCCTCAATCATTCTTAAATGGAAGAAGTTTTAAAACACCAAGACTCTTCCTAGAGCTGGCCGCCCGGCCAAACTGAACAATCGGGGGAGAAGGGCCTTGGTCAGGGAGGTGACCAAGAACCCGATGGTCACTCTGACAGAGCTCTAGAGTTCCTCTGTGGAGATGGGAGAACCTTCCAGAAGGGCAACCATCTTTGCAGCACTCCAATAATCAGGCCTTTATGGTAGTGGCCAGACGGAAGCCACTCTTCTGTAAAAGGCACATGACAGCCCGCTTGGAGTTTGCCAAAAGGCACCTAAAGGACTCTGTCCATGAGAAACAAGATTCTCTGGTCTGATGAAACCACGATTCAATTCTTTGGCCTGAATGCGAAGTGTCACGTCTGGAGAAAAACTGGCACCATCTCTACGGTGAAGCAAGGTGGTGGCAGCATCATGCGGTGGGGATGTTTTTCTGCTGCAAGGACTGGGAGACTATTCAGGATTGAGGGAAATATGAACGGAGCAAAGTGCAGAGAGATCCTTGATGAAAACCTGCTCCAGAGCGCTCAGGACCTCAGACTGGGGAGAAGGTTCACCTTCCAACAGGACAACGACCCCAAGCACACAGCCAAGACAATGCAGGAGTGGCTTCGGAACAAGTCTCTGAATGTCCTTGAGTGGCCCAGCCAGAGCCTGGACTTGAACCCGATCGAACATCTCTGGAGACCTGACAGAGCTTGAAAGGATCTGCAGAGAAGAATGGGAGAAACTCCCCAAATACAGGTATGCCAAGCTTGTAGCGTCATACCCAAGAAGACTTGAGGCTGTAATCGCTGCCAAATGTGCTTCAACAAAGTACTGAGTAAAGGGTCTGAATACTTAAGTAAATTATAAATTGGTGTTCTTTTATAAATTTGCTGTTTTTGCTTTGTCATTATGGGGTGTTGTTTGTAGATTGATGAGGATTTGTATTTATTTAATACATTTTATAATAAACGTAACAATGTGGAAAAAGGAAAGGGGTCTGTATACTCTCTGATTGCACTTCATACTGTAACACTACATTTACAATTGATCCATTCAACAAACGCTCCCATCCAGAGAGACCCACAGCTAGTGCCTTCATCTTAAGAGACAACCACATATCATAGTCGTATCCCAAACACATATCACAGTCGTATCCAAACCACATCTCAAATCATTTCTGTGTCTCTCTTCAGTCCCTGTCGTGCCTTAAGGAGTACAGCCTTACCTATGGATTGTGGATCAATGAAATGGTCCAGTTGTGTTCTGTGGGTGTCACTGAGTAGATTGATACCCCATTTCATGGATCTACAACAGGGGTGTCAAACTCATTTTAGCTCAGGGGCCACATGGAGGAAAATCTATTCCCAAGTGGGCCGGACCGGAAAAATCATAGTATATATATAACTTAAAAACAACAACTTCAGATTGTTTTCTTTGTTTTAATACCATCAACATACAACATAAAGCTGGAGCCTGAGGACAGTGTGTCCAAAATAGTACAAGTACAACATCACTATTAATCATAAAACACGTCAAGTTTATTTGAAAATTCTAAAGAAAAAGAACAAACAATGCCTCAGTGATTAACAGAACTGTTTCACAGATGACAGAACTATATCAGGGTGTCATTTCTCAGGCAGAAATGTAGATAAAAATAATGAAATCCTGTTCCCCAAACAAGTGCAAGAACCACAGAGTCAAGAATAGGTTAAATATAAAAATAAAATAAAATCATGCTGTCATAATACTGCGTGACAACTTTGTTGCGCCCTTGCAGCTGTTTGTTCAAGTTATTCAGGTGCTCTGTAACATCCACCATAAATGCAAGGTCCGGCATCCATTCTGCGGAATGAAATTCTAACACTGGTTTGCCCTTTTCTTCCATGAACTGTTCAATTTCTTCTCGTAAATCAAAGAAACGCCTCAGCACAGCACCCCACAACGGCTTAACCATCTTACCTCAGTGTGGAATGGCAGGCCATAGATGTGGTCTTTCTCTCTGAGAAGGCTGTCAAACTGACGGTGATTCAGGCTTCTGGATCGGATGAAATTAACAGTTTGGATGACCACCTTCATGACGTTATCCATCTTTAATGACTTGCAACACAAAGCCTCCTGGTGCAAAATACAGTGAAAAGTCAAAAAATCACGTCCTCCATTTGCAGATTGCACTTTCTCTCGGAACTTTGTCACAACGCCTGCTTTTTTTCCCGATCATTGAGGGCGCACCATCTGTAGCCAGGCTGACAGCGTGGGACCAGTCCACTCCGACCCTGTCCAGCGCGCCGACGAGTGCGGTAAAAATATCAGCTGCTGTCGTTGTATCTGTCATCGGCACCAACTCCACGAACTCCTCGTGACGGTCAACAGTTGTGCAACATCTGTAATGTCCGTGCTTTCATCAATTGCAACCGAAAACGCAATAAATGACTTTACTTTTTGCTTCAACTGGCTGTCCAAATCCACTGAAAGATCGGAAATCCTGTCTGCAACTGTGTTTCTTGTCAGGCTGATATTTGCAAAAGCCTGCCGCTTTTCAGGGCACACAATCTCCGCTGCCTTCATCATGCATGTTTTTACAAATTCACCCTCACTAAATGGTTTTGAAGCCACTGCGATTTCATTAGCAATGAGGTAGCTAGCTTTCACTGCAGCGTCACTGATGTCTCGGCTGTGAGTAAACACAGACTGCTGTTTCTTCAGACCCGCCAACAGTTCATTCACCTTCTCTCATCTCCGCTGTCCTTGAAAGTTGTCATATTTGTCGGCATGAAGACTCACATAGTGGCGACGAAGGTTATATTCTTTCAGCACTGCAACATGCTCTGAACACACCAAACATACAGCTTTCCCATTCAATTCCGTGAATAAATAGGATGACAATTTTTCTTGGAACACTCTGCACTCTGTGTCCACTTCTCTCTTTTTTGACAGAGACATATTGGGGCAATGAGGGTGCCAAAGCACATAATGTTAAAAGTAGAAGCCGTAATAAATATCGCGGGCAAAACAAAGTAGCTCATTTGCTGCAAGTGCTTGACCTACTTGCTCTGCCCCGGTATAAACAGTTTGCTTGCTTAACACAATTGCTATTGCGCCATCCAGTGGATGCAATTGGAACAGCAGCTTATTTTATTGAAAAATTGCAGCGCATTTTTATACTTTACAAATTATTATTTATTATAAATATTTTTTTTCGAAATCATCTCGCGGGCCGGACATTTGACACCCCTGATCTACAATCTGTAGGAAAGGCAGTACACCTGCAGTACAGTGAAATATAATTATGCCCCCCCCCCATTTCAACAGATTTTTGTCAAATTAACTAATTATTGTTTTGTGTTGAAATTATATAACATTCCAACCTTGTTTTGTATCATTTAGTCCAAATATGGCATGATAACACTATTTGTATCACTTTCAAAGGGGACTTTTATTTTGAAGGTGAACCGCAAATTCCACTATTGTGGCTAATCCTTATTTTGGCTAGCTTCACATAGGCCTAGCTAGCCTCTTTTAGAATCTGAGCGTGAGATACTTACTCTCGTTTCTGACATGTAGGCTCAGCAGTCCAGAAAGTCCCATTACAAGTCAGAATGTTAAACAAACATACTTTCAATTTACTTTACCTGTTGTCCACTGATTTTTGTTCCTATGTCTGTGGTAATCTGAGACCAAATATCTACAGGGAAGCATTATCAACCGACCTTCAGTACGCTCAAATCAAATGTTATTATTTGTCACATGCTTCGTAAACAACAGGTTACTTACGGGCCCTTCCCAACCATGCAGAGAGAATGCTAGAAAAATAATCCACAATGAGTAACGATGACTATATACACGGTACCAGTACCCAGTCCATGTTACAGGGGTACGAGGTATTTGAGATGATATGTACATATAACTAGGAATAAAATGACAGATATTAAACAGTAGCAGCAGTGTATGTGATGAGACAAAATACTTAGTGCAAAAGGGGGTAGCTATTTGGTTAATTATTTAGCAGTCTTATGGCTTGGGGTAGAAGCTTTTCAGGATCCTGTTGGTTCCAGACTTAGTGCATCGCTATCGCTTTGACTGCGGTAGCAGAGAGAACAGTCTATGACTTGGGTGGCTGGTGTCTTTGACAATTTTTAGGGCCTTCTTTTGACAATGCCTGGTATAGAGGTCCTGGATGGCAGGGAGCTCAACCCCAGTGATGTACTGGGCTGTACACACTAGGCTTGGGCGGTATACCGTATATACCCTATACCGGGGTATTTGGAAGAAGCCACAGGATGGTTTTTCAATACCGTTAACTATTTCTTAGATATAAAATTGAATATTTGTAGCTACTTTTTAAGTAAATACCTGCAGTCAAGTTGTGCAATACGTTAGATGATAAAGAACAGTGCGTTCTTCATTTCACTTGTCACATTATTATGTAGTTTACGGTAGTGCCCTGTCACGTCTCAAGTTGTGTTTGTTTACAAGCGCACAACAAGAGACCGGAGCCTTGAGTCACTCACTGTTGTGCAGCATGCGCCAGGTGATCTAATTTCTAGGGCTGTCCCTGACAAAAAAGAAATCTTGGTCGACCGAGAGTTGTCTGTTCTTTCGACCAATCGATTGGTCAAAATATTAAAATGTATATTTTTCCATATATAGACACACCCTATGTTTGATTAAATTAACCAAATGTTGGCTACTGAACTTGTCTGATGCTTTAAGCGCCGTGATTAAAAATGAAGACACACAAATTATTAAAGAGGGAGCCAGAGATCAATATAGCCGAACCAGAATAAATGAACCTGTTACCGCCCTCCCTCTGCCTGCTGCTGCTGGCCTTAGCATATTCTGCCATTATGCTCCTGAAGCGGTCGGCAACCTTTTCCATTTGGAGTGCCAAGTTATCGTACCAGTTCTACTGATCTGCGTGCCATTTCTGATTTTCATATGCAAATTGTCGTTGGAACAATTTAATTTATAATAAAGTCTTAATGTCTCAAAATCAATGTAATGTGGTTAATCAAAATTATATCTAAATGAAAATGATTAAATTCTAAAATTACCTTCTATTGCCATAAAACCAACCTACATACAGCCAACAAATAAAAACATTGGCCTGCAGGTAGAAATATGATGATAAAAATACATATATTATAAATCACATTGGCTACGCATGGCCTGTCTGCAAGGAGAGCTGGAAAGATTTTTCTCCTTTGTCATTTCCCCCGGACGACGGCAGATGCTGTAGGTAAGTGGAATGACAGAAATGCAATTGGAGTCATAAGGGCATGTGTTAGACTTGGTGGAATTACCCATTTAGGGATGGACTAATAATCTAATCGGTTAATCGAATATCCGGATGTCCAAACTGACGTTATTATTCAAACACTTGTGAGAAAATTCAATGAAAAAGCTTAGTCTAAATTTAAACTGTCCATCCATGTTACATTGTGGCTCCAAACAAAGCAGCACACCTTGCCCTTAACTACACACAGAACTAACACCAACAACATGCATGATAGTCTTTACATTTACGTCATTTAGCAGACGCTCTTATCCAGAGCGACTTACAAATTGGTGCATTAGCACCCTATAGCCAGTGGGATAACCACTTTACAATGTGTTTTTTTTTTGGGGGGTAGAAGGATTACTTTATCCTATCCCAGGTGTTCCTTAAAGAGGTGGGGTTTCAAATGTCTCCGGAAGGTGGTGAGTGACTCCGCTGTCCTGGCGTTGTGAGGGAGCTTGTTCCACCATTGGGGTGCCAGAGCAGCGAACAGTTTTGACTGGGCTGAGCGGGAACTGTGCTTCAGCAGAGGTAGGGGAGCCAGCAGGCCAGAGGTGGATGAACGCAATGCCCTCGTTTGGGTGTAGGGACTGATCAGAGCCTGGAGGTACGGAGGTGCCGTTCCCCTCACAGCTCCGTAGGCAAGCACCATGGTCTTGTAGCAGATGCGAGCTTCAACTGGAAGCCAGTGGAGTGTGCGGAGGAGCGGGGTGACGTGAGAGAACTTGGGAAGGTTTAGGAGAAATGTACTACTTCTCTTCTAGTCAAGAAACATTTGTGTGTTGAAAATGCCTAACCACATGTATAATCTATTTGCATACACTTCAACCAGACAGACACACACCACCAGACTCTTCAACCAGACAGACACACACCACCAGACTCTTCAACCAGACAGACACACCCCACCAGACTCTTCAACCAGACAGACACACCCCACCAGACTCTTCAACCAGACAGACACACCCCACCAGACTCTTCAACCAGACAGACACACCCCACCAGACTCTTCAACCAGACAGACACACCCCACCAGACTCTTCAACAAGACAGACACACCCCACCAGACTCTTCAACAAGACAGACACACCCCACCAGACTCTTCAACCAGACAGACACACCCCACCAGACTCTTCAACCAGACAGACACACCCCACCAGACTCTTCAACCAGACAGACACACCCCACCAGACTCTTCAACCAGACAGACACACCCCACCAGACTCTTCAACCAGACAGACACACCCCACCAGACTCTTCAACCAGACAGACACACCCCACCAGACTCTTCAACCAGACAGACACACCCCACCAGACTCTTCAACCAGACAGACACACCCCACCAGACTCTTCAACCAGACAGACACACCCCACCAGACTCTTCAACCAGACAGACACACCCCACCAGACTCTTCAACCAGACAGACACACCCCACCAGACTCTTCAACCAGACCAAAAACAGATTTCATGTGTTGCTCAGTTATGTATAGAGTCATGTCATCGTGGAATGCTCTGCCACCAGAGGATACTCAGTTATGTATAGAGCCATGTCATCGTGGAATGCTCTGCCACCAGAGGATACTCAGTTATGTATAGAGTCATGTCATCGTGGAATGCTCTGCCACCAGAGGATACTCAGTTATGTATAGTCATGTCATCGTGGAATGCTCTGCCACCAGAGGATACTCAGTTATGTATAGAGCCATGTCATCGTGGAATGCTCTGCCACCAGAGGATACTCAGTTATGTATAGAGCCATGTCATCGTGGAATGCTCTGCCACCAGAGGATACTCAGTTATGTATAGAGCCATGTCATCCTGGAATGCTCTGCCACCAGAGGATACTCAGTTATGTATAGAGCCATGTCATCGTGGAATGCTCTGCCACCAGAGGATACTCAGTTATGTATAGAGCCATGTCATCGTGGAATGCTCTGCCACCAGAGGATACTCAGTTATGTATAGAGCCATGTCATCCTGGAATGCTCTGCCACCAGAGGATACTCAGTTATGTATAGAGCCATGTCATCGTGGAATGAAAAAAATAAAATAAATAAAATGAATTTTAAAAAAGCTGGTTTAGCTTAAAGATCTAATTTAACTGTACTGTATATAACAATTATGAATATGTATATCTCCTACTAACGTTACAGCAGGTATTTGTTAAATTTTTAGATTTCCGATGATGACCTATTAGTGGTCAGGCTAACCCTAACCCTATTAGTGGTAGTTGAGTGATAACTGTACTGTGATTTTAATTTTGTGAGAACAGGTTTTATTTCGGGTAGGGATTTTTTCTTAACGTTAATGATCCCAATTTCGTTTAAGGGTCTTTCTATAAATAAATGGGGCCAATGTGTGACATTGGGATAAACATTTCTAAATGCTTTGAAAGAAAAATAGAAATAAAATCACATTTTATTTGTCACCTGCGCCGAATATAACAGGTGTAGACTAACAGTAAAATGCTTACTGACAAGCCCTTAACCAACTATGCAGTTAAGAAAAATAAACTAAAAAGTAAAATATAAAAGAGCAACAATAAAATAACAATAACGAGGCTATATACAGGGGGTACCGGTACCGAGTCAATATACAGGCTATATACAGGGGGTACCGGTACCGAGTCAATATACAGGCTATATACAGGGGGTACCGGTACCGAGTCAATATACAGGCTATATACAGGGGGTACCGGTACCGAGTCAATATACAGGCTATATACAGGGGGTACCGGTACCGAGTCAATATACAGGCTATATACAGGGGGTACCGAGTCAATATACAGGCTATATACAGGGGGTACCGAGTCAATATACAGGCTATATACAGGGGGTACCGAGTCAATATACAGGCTATATACAGGGGGTACCGAGTCAATATACAGGCTATATACAGGGGGTACCGAGTCAATATACAGGCTATATACAGGGGGTACCGAGTCAATATACAGGCTATATACAGGGGGTACCGAGTCAATATACAGGCTATATACAGGGGGTACCGAGTCAATATACAGGCTATATACAGGGGGTACCGAGTCAATATACAGGCTATATACAGGGGGTACCGAGTCAATATACAGGCTATATACAGGGGGTACCGAGTCAATATACAGGCTATATACAGGGGGTACCGAGTCAATATACAGGCTATATACAGGGGGTACCGAGTCAATATACAGGCTATATACAGGGGGTACCGAGTCAATATACAGGCTATATACAGGGGGTACCGAGTCAATATACAGGCTATATACAGGGGGTACCGAGTCAATATACAGGCTATATACAGGGGGTACCGAGTCAATATACAGGCTATATACAGGGGGTACCGAGTCAATATACAGGCTATATACAGGGGGTACCGAGTCAATATACAGGCTATATACAGGGGGTACCGAGTCAATATACAGGCTATATACAGGGGGTACCGAGTCAATATACAGGCTATATACAGGGGGTACCGAGTCAATATACAGGCTATATACAGGGGGTACCGAGTCAATATACAGGCTATATACAGGGGGTACCGAGTCAATATACAGGCTATATACAGGGGGTACCGAGTCAATATACAGGCTATATACAGGGGGTACCGAGTCAATATACAGGCTATATACAGGGGGTACCGAGTCAATATACAGGCTATATACAGGGGGTACCGAGTCAATATACAGGCTATATACAGGGGGTACCGAGTCAATATACAGGCTATATACAGGGGGTACCGGGTCAATATACAGGCTATATACAGGGGGTACCGGGTCAATATACAGGCTATATACAGGGGGTACCGGTACCGAGTCAATATACAGGCTATATACAGGGGGTACCGTGTCAATATACAGGCTATATTCAGGGGGTACCGGTACAGAGTCAATATACAGGCTATATACAGGGGGTACCGGTACCGGTACAGAGTCAATATACAGGGGGTACCGGTACCGAGTCAATATACAGGCTATATACAGGGGGTACCGGTACCGAGTCAATATACAGGCTATATACAGGGGGTACCGGTACCGAGTCAATATACAGGCTATATACAGGGGGTACCGGTACCGAGTCAATATACAGGCTATATACAGGGGGTACCGGTACCGAGTCAATATACAGGCTATATACAGGGGGTACCGGTACCGAGTCAATATACAGGCTATATACAGGGGGTACCGGTACCGAGTCAATATACAGGCTATATACAGGGGGTACCGGTACCGAGTCAATATACAGGCTATATACAGGGGGTACCGGTACCGAGTCAATATACAGGCTATATACAGGGGGTACCGGTACCGAGTCAATATACAGGCTATATACAGGGGGTACCGGTACCGAGTCAATATACAGGCTATATACAGGGGGTACCGGTACCGAGTCAATGTATGGGGGTACAGGTGTGTCGAGGTAATTTAGGTAATATATACACTACCAGTCAAAGGTTTTAGAACACCTACTCATTCAAGGGTTTGTCTTTTATTTTTACTATTTTCTACATTGTAGAATAATAGTGAAGACATCAACACTATGAAATAACATGGAATCATGTAGTAACCAAAAAAGTGTGAATCAAATCAAAATATATTTTATATTTGAGATTCTTCAAATATCCACCCTTTGCCTTGATGACAGCTTTGCACACCCCTGGCATTATCTCAACCAGTTTCACCTGGAATGCTTTTCCAACAGTCTTGAAAGAGTTCCCACATATGCTGAGCACTTGTTGGCTGCTTTTCCTTCACTCTGCGGCCCAACTCATCCCAAACCATCTCAATTTGTTTGAGGTCGGGGGATGGAAAGGCCAGGTAATCTGATGCAGCACTCCATCACTCTCCTCCTTGGTCAAATAGCCCTTACACAACCTGGAGGTGTGTTGGGTCATTGTCCTGTAGAAAAACAAATGATAGTCCCACTAAGCCCAAACCAGATGGGATGGCGTATCGCTGCAGAATGCTGTGGTAGCTATGCTGGTTAAGTGTGCCTTGAATTCTAAATAAAATCACAGACATCGTCAACAGCAAAGCAATGGTGGAAATGTGTACTTTGGTCTGGAGTCCAAATTTGAGATTTTTGGTTCCAACCGCTGTGTCTTTGAGACGCGGTGCGGGTGAATGGATGATCTCCGCTTGTGTATTTTCCACGTAATGCATGGAGGAGGAGGTGTTATGGTGTGAGGGTGATATGCATCTTTCAAATGATTTGCCACAGATATAAAGAGCTCCGCACACCATCAACCATCAAAGGCAAGCGATAGTAGTGAAGTCCTGTATGGCAACACTGAGGAAGTCCTGTATGTATAGCAACACTGAGGAAGTCCTGTATGTATAGCAACACTGAGGAAGTCCTGTATGTATAGCAACACTGAGGAAGTCCTGTATGTATAGCAACACTGAGGAAGTCCTGTATGTATAGCAACACTGAGGAAGGGGGGGTACCGGTACCGGGGGTACCGGTACCGAGTCAATATACAGGGGGTACCGGTACCGAGTCAATATACAGGGGGTACCGGTACCGAGTCAATATACAGGGGGTACCGGTACCGAGTCAATATACAGGGGGTACCGGTACCGAGTCAATATACAGGGGGTACCGGTACCGAGTCAATATACAGGGGGTACCGGTACCGAGTCAATATACAGGGGGTACCGGTACCGAGTCAATATACAGGCTATATACAGGGGGTACCGGTACCGAGTCAATGTATGGGGGTACAGGTGTGTCGAGGTAATTTAGGTAATATATACACTACCAGTCAAAGGTTTTAGAACACCTACTCATTCAAGGGTTTGTCTTTTATTTTTACTATTTTCTACATTGTAGAATAATAGTGAAGACATCAACACTATGAAATAACATGGAATCATGTAGTAACCAAAAAAGTGTGAATCAAATCAAAATATATTTTATATTTGAGATTCTTCAAATATCCACCCTTTGCCTTGATGACAGCTTTGCACACCCCTGGCATTATCTCAACCAGTTTCACCTGGAATGCTTTTCCAACAGTCTTGAAAGAGTTCCCACATATGCTGAGCACTTGTTGGCTGCTTTTCCTTCACTCTGCGGCCCAACTCATCCCAAACCATCTCAATTTGTTTGAGGTCGGGGGATGGAAAGGCCAGGTAATCTGATGCAGCACTCCATCACTCTCCTCCTTGGTCAAATAGCCCTTACACAACCTGGAGGTGTGTTGGGTCATTGTCCTGTAGAAAAACAAATGATAGTCCCACTAAGCCCAAACCAGATGGGATGGCGTATCGCTGCAGAATGCTGTGGTAGCTATGCTGGTTAAGTGTGCCTTGAATTCTAAATAAAATCACAGACATCGTCAACAGCAAAGCAATGGTGGAAATGTGTACTTTGGTCTGGAGTCCAAATTTGAGATTTTTGGTTCCAACCGCTGTGTCTTTGAGACGCGGTGCGGGTGAATGGATGATCTCCGCATGTGTATTTTCCACGTAATGCATGGAGGAGGAGGTGTTATGGTGTGAGGGTGATATGCATCTTTCAAATGATTTGCCACAGATATAAAGAGCTCCGCACACCATCAACCATCAAAGGCAAGCGATAGTAGTGAAGTCCTGTATGGCAACACTGAGGAAGTCCTGTATGTATAGCAACACTGAGGAAGTCCTGTATGTATAGCAACACTGAGGAAGTCCTGTATGTATAGCAACACTGAGGAAGTCCTGTATGTATAGCAACACTTTGAGGAGTTAAATGAGTAGGTGGTGAAATGCAAACTTTGCGAGGTGGAATTGAGGTACGGTAATGGTAGTACAGATGCAATGCTTCACCATCTGAAAGGGTGAACAAACCGTTGCTGGCGGCAGCACAGGCCCTAGACTGCTTCACACTATTGAAGTGTGATAAGGGAGTGAGAAAATCACAGCGCTGATTCCAGAAATGACTGCAGTTGTAATGCAGCCATTGTCAATGGCAGAGGATGTTGACTTCAATACCCTGATGGCATATCCAGAACCAGACTACCAGATGCCATGTTGAAAAACCATGATGGCCTTGGTGGAGAAATTGTACAATGATTAGTCTGCAAGTACAAAGCGCAAGCTCTCAAACTATTTTTCTCATGAATCATTGCTAGTTAGTGTGTTTTTGTCTCATAATATGAAGTGACAGACTACCGGTAGCCTACTGTGTCTAGGACTGTGGTACGTAATAGGACCATATTCTGCATTGGGATTTCATCTGGAATTGTATCACTTGTTCTTATTGTTCTAAAGGAAACTGGACAAAAATGGCAGTTTAAATGTTAAGAATTTGACACATCCCTATTGTGTTAATTGTGTTAATTCTCCATGAAGTTGACACTGTCCCTCTGCAGCACAGAGAAAGTGGAACCCAAAGAACAACCAGCACCAGAGAAGAGGAGTCTGGCCCAACCACCAGAGAAGGAGGCAACACAGGAAAGGAAAGCCACATCCTCCTTTCTCCAGAAGCTGAGAGAGGCTGGTCAGTCAAAGCCTGCCTGGTGAGTCCACATCTGTTTTCATTTAACCCAATGAATGATTAGAACTGTCCTGTTTACAATATCCACAGTAGTGGCCCTCCCTGAGTCTCTTTTTTTTAGTATTTTACCCCCTTTCTTCTACCCAATTTCAGGGTATCCAATTGGTAGTTACAGTCTTGTCCCATCGCTGCAACTCCCGTACGGACACGGGAGAGGCGAAGGTCGAAAGTAGTGCGTCCTCCGAAACACAACACAACCGAGCCGCACTGCTTCTTGACACAATGCCCACTTAACCCGGAAGCCAGCCGCACCAATGTGCCGGAGGAAACACTGTACACCTGGCGACTGAGTCAGCGTGCACTGCCGGCAAAACCCTCCCCTACCCTGGACGGCGCTTGGCCAATTGTGCGCCGCCCAATGGGTCTCCCGGTCAAGCCTGGACTCGAACCAGGATCTCACAGTTAATTGCCTTTGACCACTGTGCCACTCGGAAGGCCCCTCCCTGAGTTTCTAAACCCAGATGCCCAACATCGCAATACTTCCGGGAATGCTTGCGAAGTATACCTGGCTGGAGTTTGGGGTTTGAGAAGTCAATGAGAGAAGTGAAATATTCTTCCTTAGTTGTTAATTGTCTCGAAAGATAAAGGCACAACCTGGATTAGAGCCAATGTCTTCAGTAATTGATCATGGTATTACTCCAACTTCCTGAAAGTGACAAACTGACACGTAGCCAATGTCGTCTACAAGCGTGATTGGGGATTTACATTTTAGTCATTTAGCCGACGCTCTTATCCAGAGCGACTTAGTTAGCTAGGTGGGACAACCACATATCACAGGGTGACTTAGTCAGTGCATTCATCTTCAGATACAGTGAGGGAAAAAAGTATTTGATCCCCTGCTGATTTTGTACGTTTGAACACTGACAAAGACATGATCAGTCTATAATTTTAATGGTAGGTTTATTTGAACAGTGAGAGACAGAATAACAACAAAATAATCCAGAAAAACGCATGTCAAAAATGTTATAAATTGATTTGCATTTTAATGAGGGAAATAAGTATTTGACCCCTCTGCAAAACATGACTTAGTACTCGGTGGCAAAACCCTTGTTGGCAATCAGAGGTCAGACGTTTCTTGTAGTTGGCCACCAGGTTTGCACACATCTCAGGAGGGATTTTGTCCCACTCCTCTTTGCAGATCTTCTCCAAGTCATTAAGGTTTCGAGGCTGACGTTTGGCAACTACTGGCTAGGCCACTCCAGGACCTTAATGTGCTTCTTCTTGAGCCACTCCTTTGTTGCCTTGGCCATGCTGGAATACCCATCCACGACCCATTTTCAATGCCCTGGCTGAGGGAAGGAAGTTCTCACCCAAGATTTGACGGTACATGGCGCCGTCCATCGTCCCTTTGATGCGGTGAAGTTGTCCTGTCCCCTTAGCAGAAAAACACCCCCAAAGCATAATGTTTCCACCTCCATGTTTGACGGTGGGGATGGTGTTCTTGGGGTCATAGGCAGCATTCCTCCTCGTCCAAACACAGCGAGTTGAGTTGATGCCAAAGAGCTCGATTTTGGTCTCATCTCACCACAACACCCAGTTATCCTCTGAATCATTCAGATGTTCATTGGCAAACTTCAGACGGTCCTGTATATGTGCTTTTTTGAGCAGCGTAGTGTGTTATCAATTGTTTTCTTGGTGTCTATGGTCCCAGCTGCCTTGAGATCATTGACAAGATCCTCCCGTGTAGTTCTGGGCTGATTCCTCACCGTTCTCATGATCATTGCAACTCCATGAGGTGAGATCTTGCATGGAGCCCCAGGCCGAGGGAGATTGACAGTTCTTTTGTGTTTCTTCCATTTGCGAATAATCGCACCAACTGTTGTCACCTTCTCACCAAGCTGCTTGGCGATGGTCTTGTAACCCATTCCAGCCTTGTGTAGGTCTACAATCTTGTCCCTGACATCCTTGGAGAGCTCTTTGGTCTTGGCCATGGTGGAGAGTTTGGAATCTGATTGATTGCTTCTGTGGACAGGTGTCTTTTATACAGGTAACAAGATGAGATTAGGAGCACTCCCTTAAAGAGTGTGCTCCTAATCTCAGCTCGTTACCTGTATAAAAGGCACCTTGGAGACAGAAATCTTTCTGATTAAGAGGGGGTCAAATACTTATTTCCCTCATTTAAAATGCAAATCAATTTATAACATTTTTGACATGCGTTTTTCTGGATTTTTTTGTTATTCTGTCTCTCACTGTTCAAATAAACCTTCCATTAAAATTATAGACTGATCATTTCTTTGTCAGTGGGCAAACGTACAAAATCAGAAGGAGATCAAATACTTTTTTCCCTCACTGTAGCTAGGTGGGACAACCACATATCAAATCAAATCAAATCAAATTGTATTGGTCACATGCGCCGAATACAACAGGTGCAGACATTACAGTGAAATGCTTACTTACAGCCCTTAACCAACAGTGCATTTATTTTAAACAAAAAAAAGTAAGAATAAAACAACAACAAAAAAAGTGTTGAGAACCAGGATCTCTAGTGGCACAGTTAGCACTGCGATGCAGTGCCTTAGACCACTGCGCCACTCAGGAAAGAAAAGAAGGGATACAGGTCTATAGTTTTTGACGTCAGAGGAGACGAGTGTTTGTTTCTTGAGGATGGGAGCGACTGGGGCAATTTGAAGTCAGAGGGGACGCAGCCAGTGGTCAGGGGTGAGGAATGGGAGAACGGATTTAAGTTTCCTTTCATCTATATTTTTCATAGCTGTCTATTTACCACCACAAACCAATGCCGGCATTAAGATTGCTCTGAATGAGTTGTACAAGGCCATTAATCAACAGGAAAACGCTCATCCAGATGCAGCGCTCCTAGTGGCCGGGGACTTTAATGCAGGGAAACAGACTACAAAGGGAAGCACAGCCGCGAGCTGCCCAGTGACACAAGCCTACCAGACGAGCTAAACCACTTCTTAGACCTGTATTGACTCTTTGCCTGTTTGATGGTTCGTCGGAGGTCATAGCGGGATTTCTTATAAGCGTCCGGGTTAGAGTCCCGTTCCTTGAAAGCGGCAGCTCTACCCTTTAGCTCAGTGCGGATGTTTCCTGTAATCCATGGCTTCTGGAATGGGAGAAGGTCTCCAGAGATGGTCTGGAGGAGGGGATGGGGTCGAGCGGGCAGAACTCACTAGTCGCAGGATGTCATCTGGAGAGAGAGGGGAGAAAGAGGTCAAGGCGTAGGGTAGTTCTGTGTGAGTGGGACCAGTGGACTCAATAGGCTGAGTGAATGAGGAGCAGATGTCATCAACCTTCTTTTTAAAGTGGTTAACAAAGTTGTCTGCAGAGAGGGAGGGGGTGGAGGATTAAGGAGGGAGGAGATGGTGGAAAAGAGTTTCCTAGGGTTAGAGGCAGAAGCTTGAAATTTAGAGTGGTAGAAAGTGGCTTTAGCAGCGGATACAGAGGAAGAGAATGTAGAGAGGAGGGAGTGAAAAGATGACAGGTTCTCTGGAAGTTTGGTTTTCCTCCATTTTCTCTCAGCTGCCCGCAGCCCAGTTCTGTAAGCTCGCAATGAGTCACTCAGCCATGTTGCAGGAGGGTGGGCCGAGCCGGCCGGGAGGAAAGGTGTGGACTTGACTGCACCACTATGTAAAAAATACAACCAGTATTAATGATATTTACAAAATTAATTAATTTGCACTTAATCACTTAATTCAAGTTTTTAGATTGCAGGAAATGGCAGTTACAGGTGTTCAAAGCACCTCCCCCTCGACTGACTTATCAGCACCACCTTGTTTAAAACTCCTGGGGGGACCCTGAATGCCGTGTTTCTGTTCAGCTCTATGAAAGGGTTAGAGGTTAGAGGTTAGGGTTAATGATGTGTTTCTGTTCAGCTCTATGAAGGGGTTAGAGGTTAGGGTTAATGATGTGTTTCTGTTCAGCCCTATGAAAGGGTTAGAGGTTAGGGGTAATGATGTGTTTCTGTTCAGCCCTATGAAAGGGGTTAGAGGTTAGAGGTTAGGGTTAATTATGTGTTTCTGTTCAGCTCTATGAAAGGGTTAGAGGTTAGGGTTAATGATGTGTTTCTGTTCAGCTCTATGAAGGGGTTAGAGGTTAGGGTTAATGATGTGTTTCTGTTCAGCTCTATGAAAGGGTTAGGGGTTAGAGGTTAGGGTTAATGATGTGTTTCTGTTCAGCCCTATGAAAGGGTTAGGGGTTAGATGCTAGGGTTAATGATGTGTTTCTGTTCAGCTCTATGAAAGGGTTAGGGGTTAGGGTTAATGATGTGTTTCTGTTCAGCCCTATGAAAGGGTTAGGGGTTAGAGGTTAGGGTTAATGATGTGTTTCTGTTCAGCTCTATGAAAGGGTTAGAGGTTAGAGGTTAGGGTTAATGATGTGTTTCTGTTCAGCCCTATGAAAGGGTTAGAGGTTAGGGGTAATGATGTGTTTCTGTTCAGCTCTATGAAGGGGTTAGAGGTTAGGGTTAATGATGTGTTTCTGTTCAGCTCTATGAAAGGGTTAGGGGTTAGAGGTTAGGGTTAATGATGTGTTTATGTTCAGCTCTATGAAAGGGTTAGGGGTTAGGGTTAATGATGTGTTTCTGTTCAGCCCTATGAAAGGGTTAGGTGTTAGATGCTAGGGTTAATGATGTGTTTCTGTTCAGCTCTATGAAAGGGTTAGGGGTTAGAGGTTAGGGTTAATGATGTGTTTCTGTTCAGCCCTATGAAAGGGTTAGAGGTTAGGGTTAATGATGTGTTTCTGTTCAGCTCTATGAAAGGGTTAGGGGTTAGAGGCTAGGGTTAATGATGTGTTTCTGTTCAGCTCTATGAAAGGGTTAGAGGTTAGGGTTAATGATGTGTTTCTGTTCAGCCCTATGAAAGGGTTAGAGGTTAGGGTTAATGATGTGTTTCTGTTCAGCTCTATGAAAGGGTTAGGAGTTAGAGGTTAGGGTTAATGATGTGTTTCTGTTCAGCTCTATGAAAGGGTTAGGGGTTAGAGGCTAGGGTTAATGATGTGTTTCTGTTCAGCTCTATGAAAGGGTTAGAGGTTAGGGTTAATGATGTGTTTCTGTTCAGCTCTATGAAAGGGTTAGGGGTTAGGGTTAATGATGTGTTTCTGTTCAGCCCTATGAAAGGGTTAGGTGTTAGATGCTAGGGTTAATGATGTGTTTCTGTTCAGCTCTATGAAAGGGTTAGGGGTTAGGGTTAATGATGTGTTTCTGTTCAGCCCTATGAAAGGGTTAGAGGTTAGGGTTAATGATGTGTTTCTGTTCAGCCCTATGAAAGGGTTAGAGGTTAGGGTTAATGATGTGTTTCTGTTCAGCTCTATGAAAGGGTTAGGGGTTAGGGTTAATGATGTGTTTCTGTTCAGCCCTATGAAAGGGTTAGGTGTTAGATGCTAGGGTTAATGATGTGTTTCTGTTCAGCTCTATGAAAGGGTTAGGGGTTAGATGCTAGGGTTAATGATGTGTTTCTGTTCAGCTCTATGAAAGGGTTAGGGGGGAGCTGCTAGGGTTAATGATGTGTTTCTGTTCAGCTCTATGAAAGGGTTAGGGGTTAGGGGTTAGGGTTAATGATGTGTTTCTGTTCAGCTCTATGAAAGGGTTAGGGGTTAGATGCTAGGGTTAATGATGTGTATTCAATCATTTTATCTGATCTGCTCGAGCGCGTCAACGAGCGTCTGCGTAGCCAGGCGCTGAAATAGAACTCGGTTGTATTTGTGACGCTTGACTCGCTCCTCATTGGTTTTTAGTAGTATGGATTACATTTTAAATGTTCCTCATCAATCTACACACACTACCCCATAATGACAAACCAAAAAGACATTTTTCGAAATTTGCAAATTTATAAAAAAATGAATAACCGATATTACATTTGTATAAGTATTCAGACCCTTTGCTATGAGACTCGAAATTGAGGTATTTCTGTTTGCAAAAATGTCAAAACTTTTTTTGCTTTGTTATTATGGGGTATTGTGTGTACAGTGCTGAGGAAACATTTGTATTTAATCCATTTTAGAATAAGGCTGTAACATAACAAAATGTGGAAAAAGGCAAGGGGTCTGAATACGTTCCGAAGGCACTGTATATCCCAGGACCAATTAGCTAGCAACAGCAAGCTAACTAGCTAAATGTTCATGAATGTTTAATGTGTTTCGACCTGTCCCCAAATTAATATAGTAGGTTCAGAGTTCGCTTTGATATTTCAACCTGCGTGTCCTGATCGCGTCTGGTGTGGATGCGTGCGACGGTCTTGTCAGCATGTTAGAGGTTAGGTTAATGATTTGTTTCTGTTCAGCCCTAGGAAAGGGTTAGGCATTTAATGTTTATCATATAAATAATGTAGCCAGCTACAGTTCCAATGTTTTGTTTCAAGTAAATCTTGAATTTTATGGAGAAAAGTAGACTGTCTACACTGAGAAAAGTACCTGAGAAAAAACCTCCACATCAGTCAGAGCGCTGTCTGCCAGTTCCTGAATCTCATCAGTCAGAGCGCTGTCTGCCAGTTCCTGAATCTCATCAGTCAGAGCGCTGTCTGCCAGTTCCTGAATCTCATCAGTCAGAGCGCTGTCTGCCAGTTCCTGAATCTCATCAGTCAGAGCGCTGTCTGCCAGTTCCTGAATCTCATCAGTCAGAGCGCTGTCTGCCAGTTCCTGAATCTCATCAGTCAGAGCGCTGTCTGCCAGTTCCTGAATCTCATCAGTCAGAGCGCTGTCTGCCAGTTCCTGAATCTCATCAGTCAGAGCGCTGTCTGCCAGTTCCTGAATCTCATCAGTCAGAGCGCTGTCTGCCAGTTCCTGAATCTCATCAGTCAGAGCGCTGTCTGCCAGTTCCTGAATCTCATCAGTCAGAGCGCTGTCTGCCAGTTCCTGAATCTCATCAGTCAGAGCGCTGTCTGCCAGTTCCTGAATCTCATCAGTCAGAGCGCTGTCTGCCAGTTCCTGAATCTCATCAGTCAGAGCCCTGTCTGCCAGTTCCTGAATCTCATCAGTCAGAGCGCTGTCTGCCAGTTCCTGAATCTCATCAGTCAGAGCGCTGTCTGCCAGTTCCTGAATCTCATCAGTCAGAGCGCTGTCTGCCAGTTCCTGAATCTCATCAGTCAGAGCGCTGTCTGCCAGTTCCTGAATCTCATCAGTGCAAAGTGCAATTGAAGCACAAAAATAGTCTGATGCAGAAATGACAATAAGAACCATTTTAGATCTGCATTTAGAGATTTCTTACACGTTTTATATTTGTTCCTTTCGTGAAAAAGTGGTCCTCTGTAGCTCAGCTGGTAGAGCACGGCGCTTGTAACGGGTTCGATCCCCAGGACCACCCATACACCATTTTTTTTTTTTATAATGTACGCACGCATGACTGTAAGTCACTTTGGATAAAAGCGTCTGCTAAATGGCATATTATATTATAAAAATGAGGAATTCTGCGTTAACTAGCAAGTTAAACTTAGGGGTCACGTTATCTTAGTACGTTTCTGAATTAATAAGGTGACGGTGCATCTTATTGTGTAAGCTTTCTGCCGTATTTGAGAGGTCAAAGCCCTTTGGATGAGTTCTCTGTACAGCTGCCAACATTTTTAATTTCCTTGCATTTTCTCTCCTCTGTTCTCGGGCCAGTCTGCTCCTCCCCCATCTTCTCTCAGTCAGGCCCGTTGCCCTACCGACTCCAGACACAGCGTGTACACATGCTGCATTTTAATTAATTAATTAAATACTTAATTAATTAATATGCCATTTAGCAGACGCTTTTATCCAAAGCGACTTACAGTCATGCGTGCATACATCTTTGTGTATGGGTGGTCCCGGGGATCGAACCCACTACCTTGGCGTTACAAGCGCCGTGCTCTACCAGCTGAGCTACAGAGGACATCAGAGCAGACAAGCATCAAAACCTTTTCATTCTCTTGTAAATGACCAAACTCACCATAAATGCCATTCAGTCCTGAACTAAAACATAAACGCAACATGTAAAGTGTTGGTCCCATGTTTCATGAGCTGAAATAAAAGATCCCAGAAATCTTTCATATGCACAAAAAGCATATTTTCTCAAATGTTGTGCGCACATTTTGACATCCCTTTTAGTGAGCATTTCTCCTTTGCCCAGATAATCCATCCACCTGACAGGTGTGGCATATCAAGAAGCTGATTAAACAGCATGATCATTACACAGGTGCACCTTGTGCTGGGGACAATTAAAGGCCACTCTAAAATGTGCAGTTTTGTCACACAACACAATGCCACATGTCTCAAGTTTTGAGGGAGTGTGCAATTGGCATGCTGACTGCAGGAATGTCCACCAGAACTTTTGCCAGAATATTTAATGTTCATTTCATTACCATAAGCCACCTCCAACATTGTTTTAGAGATTTTGGCAGTACGTCCAACCGGCCAGTCTAGGACCTCCACATCCGGCTTCTTCACCTGCGGGATCGTCTGAGACCAGCCACCAGGACACCTGATTAAACTGGGTTTGCACAACCGAATAATTTCTGCACAAACTGTCAGAAATGGTCTCAGGGAAGCTCATCTGCGTGCTCGTCGTCCTCACCAGGGTCTTGACCTGACTTCAGTGGGCAAATGCTCACCTTCAATGGCCACTGGCACACTGGTGAAGTGTGCTCTTCAGCGATGAATCATGGTTTCAACTGAAACGGGCAGACGGCGTGTATGGCATCTGACATAGAGGGACCAGGTGAATCCAGGTGAAAGCTATGATCTCTTATTGATGTCACTTGTTAAATCCACTTCAGTCAGTGTAGATGAAGGAGAGGAGACCGGAGTCATGCCAGGCACACCAGTTTGTGTCAAGAACTGCAACGCTGCTGGGTTTTTCATGCTCCGTAGTTTCCTGTGTGTATCAATAATGGTCCACCCCCCAAAGGACATCCAGACAACTTGAGACAACTGTGGGAAGCATTGGAGTCAACATGGGCCAGTATCCCTGTGGAACGCTTTCGACACCTTGTAGAGTCCATGCTCCGATGAATTGAGGCTGTTCTGAGGGCAAAAGGGGGTGCAACTCAATATTAGGAAGGTGTTCTTAATGTTTTGTACTGTCAGTTTATATTTTATGTGTGACCAAAAGAACACTGCATGGCTAAATGCATATAATTGCAGGAAATTAGCTTTAAAACCGCAACATTTTCTCTTTGCTACAGGGCAGAATACAGGGAGCTCAAAGTATTGGGACAGTGACAATTATTTAGTTGTCTTGCCTCTGTACTCCAGCACTTTGGATTTGAAATGATACAATGACTGAGGTTAAAGTACAGACTGTCAGCTTTAATTTGAGGGTATTTTCATCCATATCGAGTTTAGACCGTTTATAAATTACTGCCCTTTTGACGTTGTCCCCCCATTTTATGGTAAATAATTGTCATTTTGGAGACACTTCTTTTGTAAATCAGAAGAGAATATGTTTTGAAACACTACTACATTAATGTGGATGCTACCATGATTACGGATAGTCCTGAATGAATCATGAATAATGATGAGTGAGAAAGTTAGACGCACAAATATCCCACCAAGACATGCTAACCTCTCACCATTACAATAACAGGGGAGGTTAGCGTTTTTGGGGTATGATATTTGTGCGTCTAACTTTCTCACTCATAAGCCCTAGGAAAGGGTTAGAGGTCAGAGGCTGTGGTCAATGCTGTGTTTCTGGTCAGCCCTAGGAAAGGGTTAGAGGCTAGGGTTATAGGTCAGAGGCTGTGGTCAATGCTGTGTTTCTGGTCAGCCCTAGGAAAGGGTTAGAGGCTAGGGTTATAGGTCAGAGGCTGTGGTCAATGCTGTGTTTCTGGTCAGCCCTAGGAAAGGGTTAGAGGCTAGGGTTATAGGTCAGAGGCTGTGGTCAATGCTGTGTTTCTGGTCAGCCCTAGGAAAGGGTTAGAGGTCAGAGGCTGTGGTCAATGCTGTGTTTCTGGTCAGCCCTAGGAAAGGGTTAGAGGCTAGGGTTATAGGTCAGAGGCTGTGGTCAATGCTGTGTTTCTGGTCAGCCCTAGGAAAGGGTTAGAGGCTAGGGTTAGAGGTCAGAGGCTGTGGTCAATGCTGTGTTTCTGGTCAGCCCTAGGAAAGGGTTAGAGGCTAGGGTTAGAGGTCAGAGGCTGTGGTCAATGCTGTGTTTCTGGTCAGCCCTAGGAAAGGGTTAGAGGCTAGGGTTAGAGGTCAGAGGCTGTGGTCAATGCTGTGTTTCTGGTCAGCCCTAGGAAAGGGTTAGAGGCTAGGGTTATAGGTCAGAGGCTGTGGTCAATGCTGTGTTTCTGGTCAGCCCTAGGAAAGGGTTAGAGGCTAGGGTTATAGGTCAGAGGCTGTGGTCAATGCTGTGTTTCTGGTCAGCCCTAGGAAAGGGTTAGAGGCTAGGGTTAGAGGTCAGAGGCTGTGGTCAATGCTGTGTTTCTGGTCAGCCCTAGGAAAGGGTTAGAGGCTAGGGTTAGAGGTCAGAGGCTGTGGTCAATGCTGTGTTTCTGGTCAGCCCTAGGAAAGGGTTAGAGGCTAGGGTTAGAGGTCAGAGGCTGTGGTCAATGCTGTGTTTCTGGTCAGCCCTAGGAAAGGGTTAGAGGCTAGGGTTAGAGGTCAGAGGCTGTGGTCAATGCTGTGTTTCTGGTCAGCCCTAGGAAAGGGTTAGAGGCTAGGGTTATAGGTCAGAGGCTGTGGTCAATGCTGTGTTTCTGGTCAGCCCTAGGAAAGGGTTAGAGGCTAGGGTTAGAGGTCAGAGGCTGTGGTCAATGTTGTGTTTCTGGTCAGCCCTAGGAAAGGGTTAGAGGCTAGGGTTAGAGGTCAGAGGCTGTGGTCAATGCTGTGTTTCTGGTCAGCCCTAGGAAAGGGTTAGAGGCTAGGGTTAGAGGTCAGAGGCTGTGGTCAATGCTGTGTTTCTGGTCAGCCCTAGGAAAGGGTTAGAGGCTAGGGTTATAGGTCAGAGGCTGTGGTCAATGCTGTGTTTCTGGTCAGCCCTAGGAAAGGGTTAGAGGCTAGGGTTATAGGTCAGAGGCTGTGGTCAATGCTGTGTTTCTGGTCAGCCCTAGGAAAGGGTTAGAGGCTAGGGTTAGAGGTCAGAGGCTGTGGTCAATGCTGTGTTTCTGGTCAGCCCTAGGAAAGGGTTAGAGGCTAGGGTTATAGGTCAGAGGCTGTGGTCAATGCTGTGTTTCTGGTCAGCCCTAGGAAAGGGTTAGAGGCTAGGGTTAGAGGTCAGAGGGTTAAAGCCCTGTTTCTGTTCAGTCCTAGGAAAGCCCTGGCGTCTCCAGTGAGAGAACCTCCTCTCACCGAGCTGGAGGATGACTTCCTGATCCTGGAGGATTATGAGCCTCCCTGGTTCTCCCATCGCTGGAAGTTTGACCCCATCAGGACCACAGCCAAACCACGACCAAAGCAGCAGAACCAATCACACAGTAGTGACAATGCCTCAGCAGACATACTCACCAAGGCTACAGCCAATCAGAGATCAGGAGGGACAGACAGACCTCGGACAACTAAAGAGAAGAAGGGAAAGAATCCTACAACCAGGAAGGAGAGGGACTCTAGTCCCCCGGGGGTAGGACCTCAGGGTGATGGGCCTGTTAATCATGTTGACCTCGAGGCAGACGACATAGAACAAGAAAAGAAGAAAGTCAACAACCTGTTATCTGAACCAACGACAGCAGGTGACCTGGAACAAGAGGCACCAGGAGGAGGGGCCAAGCCTAAACCTAGCCACACCAAAACAGAAAAGAAAGTTCCCAGAATCTCTAAATCCAAAGCTGGTATCCAAGGTGACAAGGTGAACCCCAAGACGAGCCGAGGACGAGGCCGGCAGTCTGGGAAGACCAGGAGACTGTCAGGTCGAGCTGGGGAGGAGCCCGTCACCATGGAGGAGGAGAGTGAAGCGGCTGCAGACCAGGATGTTTCTCCAGGTAATATCCCCTGACAGCTGACATCACACATCATGATGGTTTTTCTGACTACAACGTTCATCACAAGTTCAAGTTGTATCATGCCATTTGTAGGTATAGGAATATGTTTTGTAAGAGCTCTCAACAAATAAAAAAATATATAAAAAACATTCACAAAACAATCAATGGGAAAAAATGTAGTTTACATAAAAGGCTAGATGTAATGTTGTCTTTCCTCCACAGTTCTACAGTCGGCACCAACAGGACAGAGACGAGTCATCTCTAAGGTTCCAGCCAATTGTAAGGCCCAGGAGGTCTGCCCCGCCCCTACTGGTGAGGCTGACTCCTCCCAGTTAGCAGGGAAGAGGAAGAGGACCGAGCCTGGTCCCTGGTGGCTCATCAGTCCTGTCAACACACAGCTCACAGAGACAGACAACAAGTCCAAACAGAATAACAAGACAACTACATCTAAACCAGCAAGACATTCCTCTGTGGAGTCAGGGCAGGAGGACGGGCCATCAAAACCCTTGTTTAATCAGAACGCAAAGAAGAAACCCTCGTCCAATCAGTCAGCAGCAAATAAACCCTCGTCCAATCAGACCACAGAGAAGAAACCGTGGTCCAATCAGACTGCAGAGCAGAAAGCAGAGAAGCCCAAGAAGGGCAGACCTAAGAAGCAGACGATAGCCAGTACAGAGGAGCCAGCGAGGCCTGAAGGTCAGAGAGAAGAGGAACAGGAGGCCATGCCCAGCCCTCTCAGACAGCATACACTCACCTCAAGTAAGGCTTCATATTAACGCCATCCATTTTCCTTCAAGGGAATATAGTTCACTCATAAATCAAGCTTAGTAATATACAAAATATGTACTGTCATCTCAAACAGCTGTTATTGAAATATGTGGTGATTTGTGTTCTGCTTGTGTCTCTTCTCAGGTGAGAAGGTGTTTGACTGGCTCTACAACTGCACTCCCAAGTGTAAACCCCAGAGTGATGCCACACCCACTAACATTACCCCCCACTCTGCTACCGTTACCCCCAGCAGGCAGCAGCACCAGGCCAGGGAGGCTCCAGAGAAACGCAGGAGGAGGAAAGCTCCAGTGAACTGGTGGGAGACCAACAACCCCCCAGAGAATGCTGGCCGCACCTTTTCCTTCCCTCAACAACCCCAGCCTAACCCAAAAACACCTTCACCCCATCAACCCCAGCCTAACCCAAAAACACGCAAGGTGGTGAGAAGTAAGTCCAAGCCCAGACCAGTCCGGACCAGGCCTGCTAAGTCCCTGCGACCTCCTCAGAACGCCTCCTCACCTCGACCTGGAGCAGGTCAGACCCTGGTGAAGAGGAAGGACCTCTCCACTCCCAAGACGGTCAAGCGCTCTCTGGCCACCTTTGGCGCCATCTTCTCCTCGGGCAGAGAAGCGCTCCCGGTGGCCACTGTCAGAAGCACGTTGCAGACTTCAGGGAGGAAAGCCCTATTCCCTGAAGAGCAGTCAGCCCAGAGTCCCAGCGTCAGCCTCAGCACTGGTCCAGCTAAGGACCCCTCCCAGGACCCAGCCAGTGACAGGAGCTCCAGCCTTGTGGATCTGAGTGCCAGTACTGTCTGCTATATAGAGCCTGTTGGAAAGCTGGGGAAAAAGACCAGACGCCAAGACTTCTCCCAAAGCAACAACCGACTCTCAGACAACACGTAAGTACACTCCTAAACACTGTTACTTCTGACTGTTGCTTCTCAACACTTACTTCTGTTTGTTGCTTCTCAAAACCTTTACATCTAAATGTTCCTTCTAAACACTGTTACTTCTGACTGTTGCTTCTCTTTTCAACACTGTTACTTCTGACTAGGCGATATATCAAATGAATTTGATTAATTAGAATGTGCGTTTTTGAGCGATATTCCAAATGCCTGCATCGCATGAATCATGGTTTAGTTTTTAGTTTTTATCAGCTTTTTCTCATTGTTTTTTTCTGGTCTCTTTTGCTCAGAGATCTGTATACTGACGAGATGCACGTCTCCTCCCTAACAATGGGAGTCGTCATCCAAGAGGTGGGAAGGCAGGCAAAAAGAATAGGTCCAAAATAAGCCCATATAAACACATTACCCTTATTTTTGGACAGATTCTAGCGCTTCGCCTCTTCCTCTATGGTTTACACACCAAGCCCCTCCCCCTGCCTCTCACGCCAACAAAGTTGTGATATCACATCTTCCTCTCTGACGAGCGGTTTCAACTCGCTATTTGCATTTTGAGGTTTGGTCCAACAGAATCGGTCATATGGACACAAACACATTGAGACATTTTACTATAATAGAGAAGTTACGTTTTTTAACGATACGCTTTTTATGTCTCAACTCCTCAAATTGCGCACAGAGCAGACACGACTAAAACCAGAGTATCAATGAACATTGATTCTGGAAAATTAATGCTCAGTTTGTCGCGCGCGGCATTGTGGTACCACGTACCGTTAGCAGCATTTTAGCCAAAGACTGTTATCCTAGCTGTCTAGTCTGTTTATAAATGTGCATAAGCATAAAACAATTATATAAGGAATTGGCAACTCGTTCTCATTCTGAGAAATAAGGTAGGCCACTTGATTTCAACATCTGAACAAAGTGGACAGGCTAGCATGCTGTTCAAACAGTTGGAGACAGACAGAAGGGTGTGGTCGTAACAATTCAACTGTTGAACCTTGTTAGCAAGCAAATACATCCAGGTAAAGATTAGCTGGCTATTCACTAGCACGTGGGCTTGAGAGATTGTTCTCTAGCCTCTAATGCCTGCTACAAGAAGTTAGTCATTATTAGTGAATGTGTTTATTCATGGTTCAAGTTACATTTGTAACAAAAAAGGGCATTTTCATAAACTGACTTGAAAGACAGAAAGCGGCACAGGTCCTAATCCAGGCACTTGTCATCTCCCGTCTGGATTACTGCAACTCGCTGTTGGCTGGCCTCCCTGCCTGTGCCATTAAACCCCTACAACTCATCCAGAATGCCGCAGCCCGTCTGGTGTTCAACCTTCCCATGTTCTCTCACGTCACCCCGCTCCTCCGCACACTCCACTGGCTTCCAGTTGAAGCTCGCATCTGCTACAAGACCATGGTGCTTGCCTACGGAGCTGTGAGGGGAACGGCACCTCCGTACCTTCAGGCTCTGATCAGTCCCTACACCCAAACGAGGGCACTGCGTTCATCCACCTCTGGCCTGCTGGCCCCCCTACCTCTGCGGAAGCACAGTTCCCGCTCAGCCCAGTCAAAGCTGTTCGCTGCTCTGGCACCCCAATGGTGGAACAAGCTCCCTCACGATGCCAGAACAGCGGAGTCACTCACCACCTTCCAGAGACACTTGAAACCCCACCTCTTTAAGGAATACCTGGGATAGGATAAAGAAATCTTTATACTAAAGTTTTACACGCTTCAGCAGTCGGCGGTCCCGTTCTGTGAGCTTGTGTGGCCTACCACTTCATGGCTGAGCTGTTGTTGCTCCTAGACCTCTTCACAATAACAGCACTGACAGTTGACCGGGGCAGCTCTAGCAGGGCGAACTGACTTGTTGGAAAGGTGTCATCCTATGACGGTGCCACGTTGAAACTCGCTGAGCTCTTCATTAAGGACATTCTACTGCCAATGTTTGTCTATGGAGATTGCATGGCTGTGTGCTCGATTTAATACAACAAATTTACCAACTTTTTAGTTTTGTCCTCACTCATCTTTTTTCGTTAAACTTTTTCACCCCGGACGTTTATCCCGAGACAGAAGAGTCATTTTCCTGTGCGTTTTAGCTGCCAACTTTACGTTATTTTCCTTTTTTCCATCGCAACTTTTTTCCCTTATTCAACTTTTTCACTCCGGACGCTTTATCTGGACATGGTTCATCAACATCTTCAACAGCCGAAGCTAAGTAGTAACATTAACATGATGTCTTCAAATTGCAGTCGCTGTACTCATAATATACAGGAGAATTCTCGCCTTACGGCGAGAATAGCTGTGCTACAAGCCCAGCTTCAGACGCAATCGTTAGGCAAGAGTAATATCAGTGTAGGAAAGGAAGAAACAGCGTCTGTGCCACCAGTAAGTACAGACAGTAACGTTAGTATAAATCCCCCCGCACAGTCCCCGCAGCCGGACAACTTTCTCATGGCTTCTGGAGGGAAATACTGTTGGAATGCTCAACCGGTGTCGCTCATTCAGCCGACAGAAACCTTCAACCGGTTTTCCCCATTATGTAGCGAGTCGGAGTCTGAGTCTGAGTCTTCTCTAGTCTCTACTCCTCCCGTTACGGGGTCTGAGACTCCGAAGGCTCCCACCATTAGCTCTGACAAATTGAAAACCCTAGTCATTGGCGACTCCATTACCCGCAGTATTAGACTTAAAACGAATCACCCAGCGATCATACACTGTTTACCAGGGGGCAGGGCTACCGACGTTAAGGCTAATCTAAAGATGGTGCTGGCTAAAGCTAAAACTGGCGAGTGTAGAGAGTATAGAGATATTGTTATCCACGTCGGCACCAACGATGTTAGGATGAAACAGTCAGAGGTCACCAAGTGCAACATAGCTTCAGCGTGTAAATCAGCTAGAAAGATGTGTCGGCATCGAGTAATTGTCTCTGGCCCCCTCCCAGTTAGGGGAAGTGACGAGCTCTACAGCAGAGTCTCAGCACTCAATCGCTGGTTGAAAACTGTTTTCTGCCCCTCCCAAAAGATAACATTTGTGGATAATTGGCCCTCTTTCTGGGACTCACCCACAAACAGGATCAAGCCTGACCTGCTGAGGAGTGACGGACTCCATCCTAGCTGGAGGGGTGCTCTCCTCTTATCTACCAACATAGATAGGGCTCTAACTCCTCTAGCCCCACAGTGAAATAGGGTGCAGGCCAGGCAGCAGGCTGTTAGCCAACCTGCCAGCTTAGTGGAGTCTGCCAATAGCATAGTCAGTGTAGTCAGCTCAGCCATACCCATTGAGACTGTGTCTGTGCCTCGACCTAGGTTGGGCAAAACTAAACATGGTGGTGTTCACCCTAGCAATCTTATTAGGATAAAGACCTCCTCCATTCCTGCCATTATTGAAAGAGATCGTGATACCTCACATCTCAAAATAGGGTTACTTAATGTTAGATCCCTCACTTCAAAGGCAGTCATAGTCAATGAACTAATCACTGATCATAATCTTGATGTGATTGGCCTGACTGAAACATGGCTTAAGCCTGATGAATTTGCTGTGTTAAATGAGGCCTCACCTCCTGGTTACACTAGTGACCATATTCCCCGTGCATCCCGCAAAGGCGGAGGTGTTGCTAACATTTACGATAGCAAATTTCAATTTACAAAAAAAAAAATGACGTTTTCATCTTTCGAGCTTCTAGTCATGAAATCTATGCAGCCTACTCAATCACTTTTTATAGCTACTGTTTACAGGCCTCCTGGGCCATATACAGCGTTCCTCTCTGAGTTTCCTGAATTCCTATCAGACCTTGTAGTCATAGCAGATCATATTCTAATTTTTGGTGATTTTAATATTCACATGGAGAAGTCCACAGACCCACTCCAAAAGTCTTTCGGAGCCATTATCGACTCAGTGGGTTTTGTCCAACATGTCTCTGGACCTACTCACTGCCACAGTCATACTCTGGACCTAGTTTTGTCCCATGGAATAAATGTTGTAGATCTTAATGTTTTTCCACAAAATCCTGGACTATCGGACCACCATTTTATTACGTTTGCAATCGCAACAAATAATCTGCTCAGACCCCAACCAAGGAGCATCAAAAGTCGTGCTATAAATTCTCAGACAACACAAAAATTCATTGATGCCCTTCCAGACTCCTTCTGCCTACCCAAGGACGTCAGAGGACAAAAATCAGTTAACCACTTAACTGAGGAACTCAATTTAACCTTGCGCAATACCCTAGATGCAGTTGCACCCCTAAAAACGAAAAACATTTGTCATAAGAAACTAGCTCCCTGGTATACAGAAAATACCCGAGCTTTGAAGCAAGCTTCCAGGAAATTGGAACGGAAATGGCGCCACACCAAACTGGAAGTCTTCCGACTAGCTTGGAAAGACAGTACCGTGCAGTACCGAAGAGCCCTCACTGCTGCTCGATCATCCTACTTTTCCAAATTAATCGAGGAAAATAAGAACAATCCAAAATTTCTTTTTGATACTGTTGCAAAGCTAACTAAAAAGCAGCATTCCCCAAGAGAGGATGGTTTTCACTTCAGCAGTGATAAATTCATGAACTTCTTTGAGGAAAAGATCATGACCATTAGAAAGCAAATTACGGACTCCTCTTTGAATCTGCGTATTCCTCCAGGGCTTAGCTGTCCTGGATCTGCACAGCTCTGCGAGGGCCTGGGATCGGGAGAGACACTTAAGTGTTTTAGTACTATATCTCTTGACACAATGATGAAAATAATCATGGCCTCTAAACCTTCAAGCTGCATACTGGATCCTATTCCTACTAAACTGCTGAAGGAGCTGCTTCCTGTGCTTGGCCCTCCTATGTTGAACATAATAAACAGCTCTCTATCCACCGGATGTGTACCAAACTCACTAAAAGTGGCAGTGATAAAGCCTCTCTTGAAAAAGCCAAACCTTGACCCGGAAAATATAAAAAACTATCGGCCTATATCGAATCTTCCATTCCTCTCAAAAATTTTAGAAAAAGCTGTTGCGCAGCAACTCACTGCCTTTCTGAAGACAAACAATGTATACGAAATGCTTCAGTCTGGTTTTAGACCCCATCATAGCACTGAGACTGCACTTGTGAAGGTGGTAAATGACCTTTTAATGGCGTCAGACCGAGGCTCTGCATCTGTCCTCGTGCTACTAGACCTTAGTGCTGCCTTTGACACCATCGATCACCACATTCTTTTGGAGAGACTGGAAACCCAAATTGGTCTACACGGACAAGTTCTGGCCTGGTTTAGATCCTACCTGTCGGAAAGATATCAGTTTGTCTCTGTGAATGGTCTGTCCTCCGACAAATCAACTGTACATTTCGGTGTTCCTCAAGGTTCCGTTTTAGGACCACTATTGTTTTCACTATATATTTTACCTCTTGGGGATGTTATTCGAAAACATAATGTTAACTTTCACTGCTATGCGGATGACACACAGCTGTACATTTCAATGAAGCATGGTGAAGCCCCAAAATTGCCCTCGCTAGAAGCCTGTGTTTCAGACATAAGGAAGTGGATGGCTGAAAACTTTTTACTTTTAAACTCGGACAAAACAGAGATGCTTGTTCTAGGTCCCAAGAAACAAAGAGATCTTCTGTTAAATCTGACAATTCATCTTGATGGTTGTAAAGTCGTCTCAAATAAAACTGTGAAGGACCTAGGCGTTACTCTTGACCCTGATCTCTCTTTTGACGAACATATCAAGACTGTTTCAAGGACAGCTTTTTTCCATCTACGTAACATTGCAAAAATCAGAAATTTTCTGTCCAAAAATGATGCAGAAAAATTAATCCATGCATTTGTTACTTCTAGATTAGACTACTGCAATGCTCTATTTTCCGGCTACCCGGATAAAGCACTAAATAAACTTCAGTTAGTGCTAAATACGGCTGCTAGAATCCTGACTAGAACCAAGAAATTTGATCATATTACTCCAGTGCTAGCTTCCCTACACTGGCTTCCTGTTAAGGCAAGGGCTGATTTCAAGGTTTTACTGTTAACCTATAAAGCGTTACATGGGCTTGCTCCTACCTATCTTTCCGAGTTGGTCCTGCCGTACATACCAATACGTACGCTACGGTCACAAGACGCAGGCCTCCTAATTGTCCCTAGAATTTCTAAGCAAACAGCGGGAGGCAGGGCTTTCTCCTATAGATCTCCATTTTTATGGAACAGTCTGCCTACCCATGTGAGAGACGCAGACTCGGTCTCAACCTTTAAGTCTTTACTGAAGACTTATCTCTTCAGTAGGTCATATGATTGAGTGTAGTCTGGCCCAGGAGTGTGAAGGTGAACGGAAAGGCTGGAGCAACGAACAGCCCTTGCTGTCTCTGCCAGGCCGGTTCCCCTCTCCACTGGGGTTCTCTGCCTCTAACCCTGTTGCAGGGGCTGAGTCACTGGCTTGCTGGTGCTCTTTCATGCCGTCCCTGGGAGGGGTGCGTCACTTGAGTGGGTTGAGTTACTGACGTGATCTTCCTGTCTGGGTTGGCGCCCCCCCCTTGGTTTGTGCTGTGGTGGAGACCTCTGTGGGCTATACTCGGCCTTGTCTCAGGATTGTAAGTTGGTGGTTGGGGATATCCCTCTAGTGGTGCGGGGGCTGTGCTTTGGCGGAGTGGGTGGGGTTATATCCTTCCTGTTTGGCCCTGTCCGGGGGTTTCATCGGATAGGGCCACAGTGTCTCCGGACCGCTCCTGTCTCAGCCTCCAGTATTTATGCTGCAGTAGTTTATGTGTCGGGGGGCTGGGGTTAGTTGGTTATACCTGGAGTACTTCTCCTGTCTTATCCAGTGTCCTGTGTGAATTTAAGTATGCTCTCTCTAATTCTCTCGTTCTCTCTTTCTCTCTGAGAACCTGAGCCCTAGGACCATACGTCAGGACTACCGGGCATGATGACACCTTGCTGTCCCCAGTCCGCCTGGCCTTGCTGCTATTCCAGTTTCAACTGTTCTGCCTGCGGCTACGAAACCCCTACCTGTCCCAGACCTGCTGTTTTCAACTCTAAATGATCGGCTATGAAAAGCCAACTGAGAGACCTGAGCCCTAGGACCATACGTCGGGACTACCGGCCGTGGTGACTCCTTGCTGTCCCCAGTCCGCCTGGCCTTGCTGCTATTCCAGTTTAAACTGTTCTGCCTGCGGTTATGGAACCCCTACCTGTCCCAGACCTGCTGTTTTAAACTCTAATGATCGGCTATGAAAAGCCAACTGAGATTTATTCCTGATTATTATTTGACCATGCTTGTCACTTATGAACATTTTTGAACATCTTGGCATGGTTCTGTTATAATCTCCACCCGGCACAGCCAGAAGAGGACTGGCCACCCCTCATAGCCTGGTTCCTCTCTAGGTTTCTTCCTAGGTTTTGCCTTTCTAGGGAGTTTTTCCTAGCCACCGTGCTTCTACACCTGCATTACTAGCTGTTTGGGGTTTTAGGCTGGGTTTCTGTACAGCACTTCGAGATATTAGCTGATGTAAGAAGGGCTATATAAAATAAAATTGATAAAATTGATTGAATACACCTGTCAGCAACGGGTGAGGCTGAAATAGCAGAATCCACTAATTTGAAGGGGTTTCCACATACTGCTGTATATATAGGGTATTTCTTACTGTTGCTTCTCTTCTAAACAACGTTATGAGTGACTGTTGTCCAACGTGATGTCAGGAGATCCATTCCTTTTTGTCAACAGGTTAGAAAGTTTCGAAAGCGGACCGTCTTCCATGATTGAACTGGAGGATTGTGAAGAGCGTGAGGACATCTGTAAGTGCAGAGCATTGTACCTTACTGCTTCCTGTTTGCTTACTGCTTCCTGTTTGCTTTGACTTTTTTAATTAGATTGTTTTCATTTAAAGTGTGTTGGGATTTTAAATGCACTTTAAATAAAGTTTGATTTAATTTAACACATTTAAACTACAGTGCCTTCAGAAAGTATTCAAACCCCTTGACTTATTTTGTTGTGCTACAGCCTGAGTTAAAAATGGATCCAAATTAAATCTCCCCCATCTACACACAGTACCCCGTAATGACAAAGGGAAAACATATTTTTAGAAATGGTTGCTAATTTATTGACAATGAAATACTGAAATGTCTAATTCACATAAGTATTCACACCTCTGAGTCAATACTTTGTAGAAGTACCTTTGGCAGCGATTACAGCTGTGAGTCTTTCTGGGTAAGTCTCTAAGAGCATTCCACACCTGGATTGTACAACGTTTGCCCATTATTCTTTTCAAAATTCTTCAAGCTCTGTCAAGTTAGTTGTTGATCATTGCTAGACAGCCATTTTCAGGTCTTGCCATAGATTTAAGTAGATTTAAGTCAAAACTGTAACTAGGCCACTCAGGAACATTCACTGTCTTCTTGGTAAGCAACTCCAGTGTAGATTTGGCCTTGTGTTTTAGGTTATTGTCCTGTTGAAAGGTGAATTCACCTCCCAGTGTCTGGTGGAAAGCAGACTGAACCAGGTTTTCCTCTAGTTAATTACTTTACCAAATTTTTTGCAGTTTTACTTTAGTGCCTTATTGCAAACCGGATGCATGTTTTAGAATATTTGTATTCTGTACAGGCTTCCTTCTTTTCTTTTCACACTGTCATTTAGGTTAGTATTGTGGAGTAACTACAATGTTGTTGATCCATCCTCAGTTTTCTCCTATCACAGCCATTAAATAGTATTAAGATGGTCTGGTCCATTAAATAGTATTAAGATGGTCTGGTCCATTAAATAGTATTAAGATGGTCTGGTCCATTATAGTATTAAGATGGTCTGGTCTGGTCCATTTAAATAATATTAAGATGGTCTGGTCTGGTCCATTAAATAGTATTAAGATGGTCTGGTCTGGTCCATTAAATAGTATTAAGATGGTCTGGTCTGGTCCATTAAATAGTATTAAGATGGTCTGGTCTGGTCCATTAAATAGTATTAAGATGGTCTGGTCTGGTCAATTAAATAGTATTAAGATGGTCTGGTCAATTAAATAGTATTAAGATGGTCTGGTCCATTAAATAGTATTAAGATGGTCTGGTCTGGTCAATTAAATAGTATTAAGATGGTCTGGTCTGGTCAATTAAATAGTATTAAGATGGTCTGGTCAATTAAATAGTATTAAGATGGTCTGGTCTGGTCAATTAAATAGTATTAAGATGGTCTGGTCTGGTCAATTAAATAGTATTAAGATGGTCTGGTTTGGTCAATTAAATAGTATTAAGATGGTCTGGTCTGGTCAATTAAATAGTATTAAGATGGTCTGGTCTGGTCCATTCAACTCTAACTGTTTTAGTCACCATGGCCTCATGGTGAAATCCCTGACCGGTACAGAGATGAGGTAGTCATTCAAAAATCATGTTAACACTATTATTGCACACAGAGTGAGTCCACGCAACTTATGTGACTCGTTAAGCAAATTGTTACTCCTGAACTTATTTAGGCTTGCCATAACAAAGGGGTTGAATACTTATTGACTCAAGACATTTCAGCTTTTCATCTATTTGTAAAAAATTTTTAAACATAATTCCACTTTGACATTATGGGTTATTGTGTGTAGGCCAGTGACAAAAAAAATCTCTATTGAATCCATTTTAAAATCAGGCTGTAACAACTAAATGTGGAAAACGTCAAGGAGTGTGAATACTGTCTGAAGGAGTGTGAATACTGTCTGAAGGAGTGTGAATACTTTCTGAAGGAGTGTGAATACTTTCTGAAGGAGTGTGAATACTTTTTGAAGGAGTGTGAATACTTTCTGAAGGAGTGTGAATACTGTCTGAAGGAGTGTGAATACTGTCTGAAGGAGTGTGAATACTGTCTGAAGGAGTGTGAATACTGTCTGAAGGAGTGTGAATACTGTCTGAAGGAGTGTGAATACTGTCTGAAGGAGTGTGAATACTGTCTGAAGGAGTGTGAATACTGTCTGAAGGAGTGTGAATACTGTCTGAAGGAGTGTGAATACTGTCTGAAGGAGTGTGAATACTGTCTGAAGGAGTGTGAATACTGTCTGAAGGAGTGTGAATACTTTCTGAAGGAGTGTGAATACTTTCTGAAGTACTGTCTGAAGGAGTGTGAATACTTTCTGAAGGAGTGTGAATACTTTCTGAAGGAGTGTGAAAACTGTCTGAAGGAGTGTGAACTTTCTGAAGGAGTGTGAATACTGTCTGAAGGAGTGTGAATACTGTCTGAAGGAGTGTGAATACTGTCTGAAGGAGTGTGAATACTGTCTGAAGGAGTGTGAATACTGTCTGAAGGAGTGTGAATACTGTCTGAAGGAGTGTGAATACTGTCTGAAGGAGTGTGAATACTGTCTGAAGGAGTGTGAATACTTTCTGAAGGAGTGTGAATACTTTCTGAAGGAGTGTGAATACTGTCTGAAGTACTGTCTGAAGGAGTGTGAATACTTTCTGAAGGAGTGTGAATACTTTCTGAAGGAGTGTGAAAACTGTCTGAAGGAGTGTGAAAACTGTCTGAAGGAGTGTGAAAACTGTCTGAAGGAGTGTGAAAACTGTCTGAAGGAGTGTGAAAACTGTCTGAAGGAGTGTGAAAACTGTCTGAAGGAGTGTGAAAACTGTCTGAAGGAGTGTGAAAACTGTCTGAAGGAGTGTGAATACTGTCTGAAGGAGTGTGAATACTGTCTGAAGGAGTGTGAATACTGTCTGAAGGAGTGTGAATACTGTCTGAAGGAGTGTGAATACTGTCTGAAGGAGTGTGAATACTGTCTGAAGGAGTGTGAATACTGTCTGAAGGAGTGTGAATACTGTCTGAAGGAGTGTGAATACTTTATGAAGGAGTGTGAATACTTTCTGAAGGAGTGTGAATACTGTCTGAAGGAGTGTGAATACTGTCTGAAGGAGTGTGAAAACTGTCTGAAGGAGTGTGAAAACTGTCTGAAGGAGTGTGAAAACTGTCTGAAGGAGTGTGAAAACTGTCTGAAGGAGTGTGAATACTGTCTGAAGGAGTGTGAATACTGTCTGAAGGAGTGTACTAACCCTTTCTGAAGGACTGTAGTTAGAAACATTGGACCGATCTGGTTCCAAGATGAATGTAGAGCCAACCCAGAAACGTTACAATCCTTTATTTATATAATACTATCTTGTTATTCCTCTGACCTCTAAACCTGACCTCTAAACCTGACCTCTAACCCTGACCTCTAACCCTGACCTCTCCATGACAGGGCTCCCGTCATCCAGAGTGGCGCCCCATCTGTCTGTCCATCCGTCTGTCCATCCGTCTGTCCATCCGTCTGTCCCTCCTGGTATCGTGCTGTCAGATCCTGAGGCTGTGACTGTGGCTGTTTGTGCTCCTCCTCTTAGAGCCATCACACTGCAGCTGGAGGACAAGGCCAACCTCGCCGACTGGCTGGCTGTGCTCTGGCCTGCCACCGGGAAACGTACGTACAAACAGACAGAGATGGGGCAATAGGTCAACAATAGTGTAATGTTGTGTTGTGTTGTTGTCGTCAGAGGGAGGCCAGATCAGCCCAGATCATTTCCAGTGGTTCTCGTACCGAGACAGAGCTCTGGGTTACAAGATGGACCTGCTGGCTGAAACCTTCTCTAATGGAAAGATCCTGCTGGGCTCCTACATGAAGAAACCTCTGCTGGTGGACCACAGCGCTACCACTGTGAGTAACCTTTAACCCCTAACCCTCTGCTGGTGGACCACAGCGCTACCACTGTGAGTAACCTTTAACCCCTAACCCTCTGCTGGTGGACCACAGCGCTACCACTGTGAGTAACCTTTAACCCCTAACCCTCTGCTGGTGGACCACAGCGCTACCACTGTGAGTAACCTTTAACCCCTAACCCTCTGCTGGTGGACCACAGCGCTACCACTGTGAGTAACCTTTAACCCCTAACCCTCTGCTGGTGGACCACAGCGCTACCACTGTGAGTAACCTTTAACCCCTAACCCTCTGCTGGTGGACCACAGCGCTACCACTGTGAGTAACCTTTAACCCCTAACCCTCTGCTGGTGGACCACAGCGCTACCACTGTGAGTAACCTTTAACCCCTAACCCTCTGCTGGTGGACCACAGCGCTACCACTGTGAGTAACCCTGACCTCTAACCTTTAGGTGCGCTACATGACCAAAAGTATGTGGACACCTGCTCGTCTAACATCTTATTCCTAAATCATGGGCATTAATATGGAGTTGGTCCCCCCTTTGCTGCTATAACAGCCTCCACTCTTCTGGGAAGGCTTTCCACTAGATGTTGGAACATTGCTGCGGGGACTTGCTTCCATTCAGCCACAAGAGCATTGGTGAGGTCGGGCACTGATGTTGGGCGATTAGGCCTGGCTTGCAGTCGGTGTTCCAATTCATCCCAAAGGTGTTCGATGGGGTTGAGGTCAGGGCTCTGTGCAGGCCAGTCAAGTTCTTCTACACCGATCTCGACAAACCTTTTCTGTATGGACCTCGCTTTGTGCACAGGGGCATTGTGATGCAGAAACAGGAAAGGGCCTTCCCCAAACTGATGCCACAAAGTTGGAAGCACAGAATCGTCTAGAATGTCATTGTATGCTGTAGCGTTAAGATTTCCCTTCACTGGAACTAAGGGGCCTAGCCTGAACCACAAAAAACAGCCCCAGACCATTATTCCTCCTCCACCAAACTTTACAGTTGGCACTGCATTCGGGCAGGTAGCGTTCTCCTGGCGTCCGCCAAACCCAGATTTGTCCGTCGGACAACCAGATGGTGAAATGTGATTCATCACTCCACAGAATGTGTTTCCACTGCTTCAGAGTCCAATGGTGGCGAGCTTTACACCACTCCAGCTGGCGCTTGGCATTGCGAATGGTGACCTTACGCTTGTGTGCGGCTGCTCGGCCATGGAAACCCATTTCATGAAGACTCCCGACGAACAGTTCTTGTTCTGACGTTGCTTCCGGAGGCAGTTTGGAACTCGGTAGTGAGTGTTGCAACCGAGGACAGACCATTTTTACGCGCTATGTGCTTCAGCACTCGTGTTCCCGTTCTGTGAGCTTGTGTGGCCTACCACCTTGCGGCTGAGCCGTTGTTGCTCCTAGACGTTTCCACTTCATAATAACAGCGCTTACAGTTGACCGGGGCAGCTCTAGCAGGGCAGAAATTTGACGAACTGACGTGTTGGAAAGGTGGCATCCTATGACGGTGCCACGTTGAAAGTCGCTGAGCTCTTCAGTAAGGCCATTCTACTGCCAATGGTTGTCTATGGAGATTGTGTGGCTGTGTGCTCGATTTTATACACCTGTCAGCAACAGGTGTGGCTGAAATAGCCGAATCCACTAATTTGAAGGGCTGTCAACATACACTATATATACAAAAGTATCTATCTGTACCCATTTCTGATGAGTGTGTCCACATACTGCTGTATATATAGTGTTTATCATATCAGAATGAGAATATCAGTTCAGAGTGTTGTCAGATACGTCATATCAGAATGAGTGTAGGGCTGGGCAATATATCGAATGAATGTTTTAGAGCGATGTTCCAAATGCCTATCACTCCACAGACACCAAGCCCCTCCTCCTTATCACTCCACAGACACCAAGCCCCTCCTCCTTAACACTCCACAGACACCAAGCCCCTCCTCCTTATCACTCCACAGACACCAAGCCCCTCCTCCTTATCACTCCACAGACACCAAGCCCCTCCTCCTTAACACTCCACAGACACCAAGCCCCTCCTCCTTAACACTCCACAGACACCAAGCCCCTCCTCCTTAACACTCCACAGACACCAAGCCCCTCCTCCTTAATACTCCACAGACACCAAGCCCCTCCTCCTTAAAACTCCACAGACACCAAGCCCCTCCTCCTTAACACTCCACAGACACCAAGCCCCTCCTCTTTAACACTCCACAGACACCAAGCCCCTCCTCCTTAACACTCCACAGACACCAAGCCCCTCCTCCTTAACACTCCACAGACACCAAGCCCCTCCTCCTTAACACTCCACAGACACCAAGCCCCTCCTCCTTAACACTCCACAGACACCAAGCCCCTCCTGCAGAGAACACAACGCCACCAGGAGAGTCTCAGACTGGCTGATATCATCGCCTCAGACCAACACCGCCTCTATGAGGTCTGTACTGTAGTCTAGAAATTATATTTCTATGGTCTGCGCTGGAGTCTGACCTGGGCTGAGGGCATCTCAATTCAGTCTACAGTGGCTTCATCCTCTCCCCTCTCTGTCTCCTTTCCTTTGTCTGCCACCATCTGCTTCTCAAGTCTACTGTGACTTCAAGGAAACACTATTGAGATTCACCTAATAGTCTAGTGTGGCTTCCTCTCTTCCACGTCATCTGACACCTGTCCAGTTCTTTCACATCAGTGCTGATGAAGCGTTATAGCTCAATACAATATCAACACCATCTCACAGCGTTATAGCTCAATACAATACCATCTCACAGCATTATAGCTCAATACAATATCAACACCATCTCACAGCATTATAGCTCAATACAATATCAACACCATCTCACAGCGTTATAGCTCAATACAATACAACACCATCTCACAGCATTATAGCTCAATACAATATCAACACCATCTCACAGCATTATAGCTCAATACAATATCAACACCATCTCACAGCATTATAGCTCAATACAATATCAACACCATCTCACAGCATTATAGCTCAATACAATATCAACACCATCTCACAGCATTATAGCTCAATACAATATCAACACCATCTCACAGCGTTATAGCTCAATACAACACCATCTCACAGCATTATAGCTCAATACAACACCATCTCACAGCATTATAGCTCAATACAACACCATCTCACAGCATTATAGCTCAATACAACACCATCTCACAGCATTATAGCTCAATACAACACCATCTCACAGCATTATAGCTCAATACAATATCAACACCATCTCACAGCATTATAGCTCAATACAATATCAACACCATCTCACAGCATTATAGCTCAATACAATATCAACACCATCTCACAGCATTATAGCTCAATACAACACCATCTCACAGCATTATAGCTCAATACAACACCATCTCACAGCATTATAGCTCAATACAACACCATCTCACAGCATTATAGCTCAATACAACACCATCTCACAGCATTATAGCTCAATACAACACCATCTCACAGCATTATAGCTCAATACAACACCATCTCACAGCATTATAGCTCAATACAACACCATCTCACAGCATTATAGCTCAATACAATATCAACACCATCTCACAGCATTATAGCTCAATACAACACCATCTCACAGCATTATAGCTCAATACAACACCATCTCACAGCATTATAGCTCAATACAACACCATCTCACAGCATTATAGCTCAATACAATATCAACACCATCTCACAGCATTATAGCTCAATACAATATCAACACCATCTCACAGCGTTATAGCTCAATACAATATCAACACCATCTCACAGCGTTATAGCTCAATACAATATCAACACCATCTCACAGCATTATAGCTCAATACAATATCAACACCATCTCACAGCATTATAGCTCAATACAACACCATCTCACAGCATTATAGCTCAATACAACACCATCTCACAGCATTATAGCTCAATACAATATCAACACCATCTCACAGCATTATAGCTCAATACAATATCAACACCATCTCACAGCATTATAGCTCAATACAACACCATCTCACAGCATTATAGCTCAATACAATATCAACACCATCTCACAGCATTATAGCTCAATACAATATCAACACCATCTCACAGCATTATAGCTCAATACAACACCATCTCACAGCATTATAGCTCAATACAACACCATCTCACAGCATTATAGCTCAATACAATATCAACACCATCTCACAGCATTATAGCTCAATACAATATCAACACCATCTCACAGCATTATAGCTCAATACAATATCAACACCATCTCACAGCATTATAGCTCAATACAACACCATCTCACAGCATTATAGCTCAATACAATATCAACACCATCTCACAGCATTATAGCTCAATACAATATCAACACCATCTCACAGCATTATAGCTCAATACAATATCAACACCATCTCACAGCATTATAGCTCAATACAACACCATCTCACAGCATTATAGCTCAATACAACACCATCTCACAGCATTATAGCTCAATACAATATCAACACCATCTCACAGCATTATAGCTCAATACAACACCATCTCACAGCATTATAGCTCAATACAACACCATCTCACAGCATTATAGCTCAATACAATATCAACACCATCTCACAGCATTATAGCTCAATACAACACCATCTCACAGCATTATAGCTCAATATCAACACCATCTCACAGCATTATAGCTCAATACAACACCATCTCACAGCATTATAGCTCAATACAATACAACACCATCTCACAGCGTTATAGCTCAATACAACACCATCACCATCTCACAGCGTTATAGCTCAATACAACATCAACACCATCTCACAGCGTTATAGCTCAATACAATATCAACACCATCTCACAGCGTTATAGCTCAATACAATATCAACACCATCTCACAGCATTATAGCTCAATACAATATCAACACCATCTCACAGCATTATAGCTCAATACAACACCATCTCACAGCATTATAGCTCAATACAATATCAACACCATCTCACAGCGTTATAGCTCAATACAACACCATCTCACAGCATTATAGCTCAATACAATATCAACACCATCTCACAGCATTATAGCTCAATACAATATCAACACCATCTCACAGCGTTATAGCTCAATACAATATCAACACCATCTCACAGCGTTATAGCTCAATACAATATCAACACCATCTCACAGCATTATAGCTCAATACAATATCAACACCATCTCACAGCATTATAGCTCAATACAACACCATCTCACAGCATTATAGCTCAATACAATATCAACACCATCTCACAGCATTATAGCTCAATACAACACCATCTCACAGCGTTATAGCTCAATACAATATCAACACCATCTCACAGCATTATAGCTCAATACAACACCATCTCACAGCGTTATAGCTCAATACAATATCAACACCATCTCACAGCATTATAGCTCAATACAATATCAACACCATCTCACAGCATTATAGCTCAATACAATACAACACCATCTCACAGCATTATAGCTCAATACAATATCAACACCATCTCACAGCATTATAGCTCAATACAATATCAACACCATCTCACAGCGTTATAGCTCAATACAATATCAACACCATCTCACAGCGTTATAGCTCAATACAATATCAACACCATCTCACAGCATTATAGCTCAATACAATATCAACACCATCTCACAGCATTATAGCTCAATACAACACCATCTCACAGCATTATAGCTCAATACAATATCAACACCATCTCACAGCGTTATAGCTCAATACAATATCAACACCATCTCACAGCGTTATAGCTCAATACAATATCAACACCATCTCACAGCGTTATAGCTCAATACAATATCAACACCATCTCACAGCATTATAGCTCAATACAATATCAACACCATCTCACAGCATTATAGCTCAATACAACACCATCTCACAGCATTATAGCTCAATACAATATCAACACCATCTCACAGCGTTATAGCTCAATACAACACCATCTCACAGCATTATAGCTCAATACAATATCAACACCATCTCACAGCATTATAGCTCAATACAACACCATCTCACAGCGTTATAGCTCAATACAATATCAACACCATCTCACAGCATTATAGCTCAATACAATATCAACACCATCTCACAGCATTATAGCTCAATACAACACCATCTCACAGCATCTCTCCCTGTCACTGTATTGCTGTCTCCTCTTCCACTCTTCTACTTTCCCATCCTCTTCTTCTTTTTGCTAACTATGTTCTGTCTCTTCTCTCTCTCTGTCTCAGGTGTTCTCCAAAGATGAGCTGAGGAAGTTCCTTCAGAAGATGAGGGAGTCGTCTCTTCTCTTATTGGATAAGAGTCTGGACCCGCTGGGGTACGAGATCCAACCATAAATACACCCCACCTGGACATTTGTTTTCTTTTCTTTTTTGTGTTCTTTTTATTTTTTTTGCCAAATTTTATGTAATGGAGTGAATGATTTTCTGCATTTTCGTATACAATAAAAGTGACTTGACTGAAATATTGTTTGTCTTTGGGCCGTGCACAGGCTGGATGCAAATCCGTATCTGAATCTAGAAGAGTATAAGGAAGGTTTGAGAGACCTTGTATATGTCTAGAATAAATAGTTTAGGTTATCGCCTTCAACTTTCCAAAGTCTCCACGGGGAGGCGCTGTAGGGCACTGACGTGGCTAGTTCTCTTCGCAGAAAAAACGGAAGTAAAGGTCACTTCATCTGACGTCACTACTCCCGTTAAGTTGCAGCCAGGCTCTTTTTTTTCCCTATATGATCAACATGCGATGGGAAAAGTATGAAAGCGTTGCACAACTGGCAGAGGGTAGACATTTTTACTTGAATTTGTTGGTTTACATTAGCAAGCTAGCTTCATACTATACAGTACTACTGAACCCTATAGGTAGATTTTACAGGACGGTTATCAAGAGGACCATGGCTAACCGACTTTCACACCTTTTCTCGAACAGCCGCCTCGTCATTGGATTATTGGCCAATTTGCTGTCGTCGATATGCATCGTTTTCATCAACAAATGGATCTATGTTCACTATGGCTTCCCAAACATGACTAACGCTGATCCATTTCGTGGTGACATGGCTTGGACTATGGGTATGCCAGAAGATGGACATATTTGCCACCAAAATTATCTGGCTCGCTCTCAGCTTCTGTGGCTTTCACCAATATGTCCTTACAAAACAACACCATTGGCACTTACCAGCTGGCCAAAGCGATGACAACTCCTGTGATCATTGTCATACAGACTGTGTTACAAGAAGACATTCTCCACCAAGATCAAATTGACTTTGGTATGTAGTGGTTACAATGTACCAATGCTGCTGACTGCTACAATGTAGCTAGCATTCCATACAGAATGGTCAGATTGGCATTTATTGAGATGACTTTTTTTTGTTTAAAAATTAAATACTTTTCTAATTGTACAAACATATACCGAAGTTGAATTATACATTCAAAATGAACATTTAGCAAAGTACATAATCAAGCACACAGGTTTAAGAAAACAAACTTTTACAAACATCACAGAGGTCTTATATACATAAAATTAGACATATGTATGTTTCAAAGGTAGCAGTGAGTTTCCGGTCATGTTTGTTTTTAACCAATCTTAATGATTGCAAAAAAATATCAAGCTGTCTTTCAAAAAATAAATAAGGGGGTAGCCTTCAAAAATCTGTATTTGTGTATAAAGAATTTGGTTAATACAAATACATTTTTGACCATCTTGGAATAAACCAAATTTGACGACCTATGTGAAATTGGCAATAATAATATAATTTGAAAATAATAAATCATAACCACCCAGAAATTGGTAATATGATCAAAACTAAATAAATTATGTTCCGTAGTTCCAATGTCATTCCCACAAAAATGTACAGGGATTACGCTCTACAATGAATAGAGATGATCGATATACTGGAGGCAGCTCTGCAGAGTGGTCACTAGCTGGCAAAGTCAGAAAATCTCTGTGTCCAGTATGAAGGACATTAGAGGTACTTTCACGAGCAGATATCCATAGACTTCTAGTCATTGCGCTAATGCTAGTTAGCGACTTCCTTCAAACTGCATGCATTAGCCATACAAATGGTATCCACGAGTTCATCTGACTCAGGGGAAGTAGATAAAGGGCCTCATTGCCAACATCCCGAAGTATCCCTTTAACCCTAACCACACACTAACCCTAATGCCTAACCCAAACTTTTTTTCATTAATTTTTATGATTACAGTTACAGTAACGCTATTTACCTGATGTGTCTGTCTTTTCCCACTACTAGGTGCCCATAACATTAGGTGTGATCCTGAACTCCTACTATGATGTGAAGTTCAACCTCCTGGGGATGATCTTTGCCACACTAGGGGTGTTGGTCACCTCCCTCTATCAGGTGGTAAGTAGTGATGCTTTGAAGTGCACTTGGGACCTGGTGAACCCGGGATTCAACAAACATGGCTGTCTCCCAAATGGCACCCTATTCCCTATGAGCCCTGGTCAAAAGTAGTGCACTAGAAAGGGAATAGGGTGCTAGTTGGAATGCAGACATAGACTAGAACACGTTACTTATTCCTCTTAAAGGGGATTCCTCACCTTTCAGCATGACAATGCCCCTGTGCACAAAGTGAGGTCCATACAGAAATGGTTTGTCGAGATAGAACTTGACTGGCCTGCACAGAGCCCTGACCTCAACCCAATCGAACACCTTTGGGATTAATTGGAACACCGACTGCGAGCCAGGCCTAATCGCCCAACATCAGTGCCCGACCTCACTAATGCTCTTGTGGCTGAATGGAAGCAAATCCCCGCAGCAATGTTTCAACATCTAGTGGAAAGCCTTCCCAGAAGAATGGAGGCTGTTATAGCAGCAAAGGGGGGACCAACTCCATGTTAATGCCCATGATTTTGGAATGAGATGCTTGACGAGCAGATATCCACATGCTTTTGGTCATGTAGTGTATCTTGGTAATTACTTAGCTGAGTGTTGGACCACTCTTCCTAGACCAGTTTCATACGCTAATGATACTGTCTGTGTGTGGTGATTCAGTACTGACTCTCAAAGGATCAGAGTGTTTGGTAAGGGGGGGCTGATTTCAGGGGGGAAAAGTGCTGCTTCCTGGCCACCCCACTCCTGTTTCTGTGAGAGCATGGGGTCTACCTTTGTCTGTGTGACATATGGCTGGGCGACAGGAGCCAGTCACTCCTAATCAGTGTCACATGGTCCAGAGCTTTGTCATACACCAACCCGCAGATTGTGTCTGTACATGTGCATGTGCAACAACCACTGTTTGTGATATATTATGTATATTATGTAAATGGTGTGTGTGTGTGTGTCACCATCTCATACTGAGAGATATGGGGTTGAGAGAAGCAGAGAAGAGCGAAAGGTAGTGAAATGGTTGCCTGACGAGAAAATGTGGGCCATTGTACAAAACAAAGTCATGAGCAATTGGATCGTCTCTAACCAATCAGAGTATACAAGCCAGTGACGTGATTTATTCTGAGCAGCAGCATTCGGGAGAGGTCGTGTTTTTCTCTAGCTCTCTAGCTGGAGGTCAGCAGGAGGTAAGCTTCTCATTTGGTGTTGAGTAAAGCTTAACCATGTATTAGATCGTAGGTTGGTAGTTAGTTGTAGTTAGGTATTGTATTTATTATAGGTTAGTATTGTTGTTATTGTAGGTTAGTATCGAAGCACGAGGCTAGCTAGCTAGCGGGTAGCTACTGGTAACGATTAGCAACGATTAGCAACGGTGGAGAGCTTCTCATATGGTGTTGAGTAAAGCTTAACCATGTATTAGATCGTAGGTTGGTAGTTAGTTGTAGTTAGGTATTGTATTTATTATAGGTTAGTATTGTTGTTATTGTAGGTTAGTATCGAAGCACGAGGCTAGCTAGCTAGCGGGTAGCTACTGGTAACGATTAGCAACGATTAGCAACGGTGGAGAGCTTCTCATATGGTGTTGAGTAAAGCTTAACCATGTATTAGATCGTAGGTTGGTAGTTAGTTGTAGTTAGGTATTGTATTTATTATAGGTTAGTATTGTTGTTATTGTAGGTTAGTATCGAAGCACGAGGCTAGCTAGCTAGCGGGTAGCTACTGGTAACGATTAGCAACGATTAGCAACGGTGGAGAGCTTCTCATATGGTGTTGAGTAAAGCTTAACCATGTATTAGATCGTAGGTTGGTAGTTAGTTGTAGTTAGGTATTGTATTTATTATAGGTTAGTATTGTTGTTTTTGTAGGTTAGTATCGAAGCACGAGGCTAGCTAGCTAGCGGGTAGCTACTGGTAACGATTAGCAACGATTAGCAACGGTGGAGAGCTTCTCATATGGTGTTGAGTAAAGCTTAACCATGTATTAGATCGTAGGTTGGTAGTTAGTTGTAGTTAGGTATTGTATTTATCATAGGTTAGTATTGTTGTTTTTGTAGGTTTCCGTAGGTTATTGTAGGTTAGTATCGAAGCACGAGGCTAGCTAGCTAGCGGGTAGCTACTGGTAACGATTAGCGGTTTCCAATGTTAATGTGCTGCTAGCCAACGTTTAATTTTTGCTGCGTTATGCGTTATGAAAGGAACTAGACACGGACATGAATTATCTGTTTAGTGTGCTAACACACTCTTGGCAGTTTGTTGTAACCAAGTATTGGTGCTAATTGTGTGTTAATGGATGCTAGCTTGCTAGTTAGCTACGGCGTCATAGCTAGGTATCGTGGGTAGTTACTGTGTCTTGGCAGTGTCTTCCGCCGTGCCGGCTGTAGCACGAAGCGAGCTAACTAGCCGTTTTTTCGAACAGAGTCAGAGTCAACACAGTAGCCATTGTGTGCCGGGTGTAGCACGAAGCTAGCTAGCTAGCCGTTCTTCAAACAAAGTCAACACAGTGGCCATTGCTAGCTACCCAACACGACCAGCGAACTGTACGGTAGTAGCTAATTACAATATACTTGTCCTAGCTAGCCAACGTTGAATCATTGCTGCGTCATGAAAGGAACTTGACACAGACACGAATGATCTGTTTAGTGTGTTATCACACTATTGGTGGTTTGCTGTGACCAAGTGTTTGTGCTAAACTGTGTGTTACTGGATGCTAGCATGCTAGTTAGCTAGTTAACACACTATTGGTGGTTTGTTGTGACCAAGTATTGGTGCTTAACTGTGTGTTAAACTGTGTGTTATTGGATGCTAGCATGCTAGTCAGCTATGGTGTCATAGTTACCTAGCTGAATAAAGTGGGTTGAGTCTATTCCTTTAAACATTGAACAACTGTGGTTCACAACAATTCTGATTTCTAAAGGTGGAAGTTGGGAGAGTTTTTGTTCGGGTGGTTCAGTGAAACAATTTTAGTTTCTGAGGTAGAAGTTTTTGGTGAGGGAGGCCCCCCCTCTCTCCTCTCCCAGATGCTTAGCTCATTTCATTCCGATCTCCTCTGCATTTTTGTAGCCATTTGCTACAGCCTGTCAACTATGCCTCTGCCTATCCCTGTTCTCTCCTCTCTGCACAGGCTACACAAACAACGCACCACACCGCGCGGCTGCTGCCTCTCTAACCTGGTGGTCCCTGCACGCACCCCTCACCTGGAGTTCCAGGTCGCAGGCAGCCTCTGGAACTGCCGTTCTGCTGCCAACAAAGCTGACTTCATCCCAGCCTATGCCAACCTCCAGTCCCTCGACTTCCTGGCGCTGACGGAAACATGGATCACCACTGAAAACACGGCTACTCCTACTGCTCTCTCCTCGTCTGACCATGTGTTCTCGCATACCCCGAGAGCATCTGGTCAGAGGGGTGGTGGTACAGGAATCCTCATCTCTCCCAAGTGGACATTCTCAATTTTTCCCCTAACCCATCTGTCTATCTCCTCATTTGAATTCCATGCTGTCACAGTCACTAGCCCATTTAAGCTTAATATCCTTGTCATCCATCGCCCTCCAGGTTCCCTTGGAGAGTTCATCAACGAGCTTGACGCCTTGATAAGTTCCTTTCCTGAGGATGGCTCACCCCTCACAGTTTTGGGGGATTTCAACCTCCCTATGTCCACGTTTGACTCATTTCTCTCTGCCTCCTTCTTTCCACTCCTCTCCTCTTTTGACCTCACCCTCTCACCGTCCCCCCCTACTCACAAGGCAGGCAATACGCTTGACCTCATCTTCACTAGATGCTGCTCCTCTACTAATCTCACTGCAACTCCCCTCCAAGTCTCCGACCACTACTTTGTTTCCTTTTCTCTCTCGCTCTCCTCCCACACTACTCACTCTGCCCCTACACAGATGGTTATGCGCCGCCGCAACCTTCGCTCTCTCTCTCCCACTACTCTCTCCTCTTCCATCCTATCATCTCTTCCCTCTGCTCAATCCTTCTCCCTCCAATCTCCTGATTCTGCCTCCTCAACCCTCCTCTCCTCCCTTTCTGCATCCTTTGACTCTCTGTGTCCCCTATCCTCCCGGCCGGCTCGGTCCTCCCCTCCAGCTCCGTGGCTTGATGACTCACTGCGAGCTCACAGAACAGAGCTCCGGGCAGCGGAGCGGAAATGGAAGAAAACTAAACTCCCTACCGACCTGGCATCTTTTCACTCCCTCCTCTCTACATTTTCTTCATCTGTTTCTGCTGCTAAGGCCACCTTCTACCACTCTAAATTCCAAGCATCTGCCTCTAACCCTAGGAAGCTCTTTGCCACATTTTCCTCCCTCCTGAATCCCCCCCCACCCCCTCCCCCCTCCTCTCTCTCTGTGGATGACTTCGTCAACCACTTTGAAAAGAAGGTTGACGACATCCGATCCTCGTTTGTTAAGTCTAATGACACTGCTGGTCCTGCTCACACTGCCCTACCCTATGCTTTGACTTCTTTCTCCCCTCTCTCTCCAGATAAAATCCTGCAACTTGTGACTGCGGGCCGCCCAACAACCTGCCCGCTTGACCCCATCCCCTCCTCCCTTCTCCAGACCATCTCCGGTGACCTTCTCCCCTACCTCACCTCGCTGATCAACTCATCCTTGACCGCCGGCCATGTCCCTTCCGTCTTCAAGAGAGCGAGAGTTGCTCCCCTTCTCAAAAAACCAACACTCGACCCCACTGATGTCAACAACTACAGACCAGTATCCCTTCTCTCTTTTCTTTCCAAAACTATTGAGCGTGCCGTCTTTAGCCAACTCTCTTGCTATCTCTCTCAGAATGACCTTCTTGATCCAAACCAATCAGGTTTCAGGACTGGTCATTCAACTGAGACTGCTCTCCTCTGTGTCACGGAGACTCTCCGCACTGCTAAAGCTAACTCTCTCTCCTCTGCTCTTGTCCTTCTAGACCTGTCTGCTGCCTTTGATACTGTGAACCATCAGATCCTCCTCTCCACCCTCTCCGAGCTGGGCATCTCCGGCGCGGCTCACTCCTGGATTGCGTCCTACCTGACCGGTCGCTCCTACCAAGTGGCGTGGCGAGAAGCTGTCTCCGCACCACGTGCTCTCACCACTGGTGTCCCCCAAGGCTCAGTTTTAGGCCCTCTCCTTTTCTCCCTATACACCAAGTCACTTGGCTCTGTCATATCCTCACATGGCCTTTCATATCATTGCTACGCTGACGATACACAACTAATCTTCTCCTTTCCCCCTTCTGATAACCAGGTGGCGAATCGCATCTCTGCATGTCTGGCAGACATATCAGTATGGATGACGGATCACCACCTCAAGCTGAACCCTGGCAAGACGGAGCTGCTCTTCCTCCCGGGGAAGGACTGCCCGTTCCATGATCTCGCCATCACGGTTGACAACTCCGCTGTGTCCTCCTCCCAGAGTGCGAAGAGCCTAGGCGTGACCCTGGACAACACCCTGTCGTTCTCCGCCAACATCAAGGCGGTGACCCGCTCCTGCAGGTTCATGCTCTACAACATTCGGAGAGTACGACCCTGCCTTACACAGGAAGCGGCACAGGTCCTAATCCAGGCACTTGTCATCTCCCGTCTGGACTACTGCAACTCGCTGTTGGCTGGCCTCCCTGCCTGCGCCATTAAACCCCTACAACTCATCCAGAATGCCGCAGCCCGTCTGGTGTTCAACCTTCCCAAGTTCTCTCACGTCACCCCCCTCCTCCGCACACTCCACTGGCTTCCAGTTGAAGCTCGCATCCGCTACAAGACCATGGTGCTTGCCTATGGAGCAGTGAGGGGAACGGCACCTCTGTACCTTCAGGCTCTGATCAGTCCCTACACCCAAACGAGGGCATTGCGCTCATCCACCTCTGGCCTGCTGGCTCCCCTTCCTCTGCGGAAGCATAGTTTCCGCTCAGCCCAGTCAAAACTGTTCGCTGCTCTGGCACCCCAATGGTGGAACAAGCTCCCTCACGACGCCAGGACAGCGGAGTCACTCACCACCTTCCGGAGACATTTGAAACCCCACCTCTTTAAGGAATACCTGGGATAGGATCAAGGAATCCTTCTACCCCCCCCCCCCCCCCCCCCCCCAATTGTAAAGTGGTTATCCCACTGGCTATAGGGTGAACGCACCAATTTGTGAGTCGCTCTGGCTAAGAGCGTCTGCTAAATGACGTTAATGTGCCCTTGAGCAAGGCACTTAACCCTAATTGCTCCTGTAAGTCGCTCTGGATAAGAGCGTCTGCTAAATGACTAAAATGTAAAATGTAATGTAAAATGATTTATGAATCATGTTGGCCCAACCTGTCGGTTTCTTGGACCAATCAGAATGGTCAGAATGTGATCGCTAGAAGACGTCGGAGAGGAAAACAAATCCAGACTCGTGGTAGAGAAGAAACGCAAGTGGGCGTGGCGTTGGGCCAGAGCCATGGTGGGTGGGTAGTCAGGCTAGCGAAATGGCTCTTTGATGGGAAAATGACCCAATCAAAGAGCCAGCATTACCAATGTTCTAGTAGAGTAGAAGATCTGTAGATCACAATGCTCCTTCAGCCACCCTACAGAGGCATATGTTCAGAATTCCTCTGGGACTCATGAAACTGTCCTTCAGGCTCATTGTATAAGCTGTTGTCTCTGGCCGCTGGGTTTCAGTGTCAAACTGCTCTAAAAGGCCGTGGCAGACTTGAAGGTCATGGTCATAATGAATGATAGAGACATCTAGTGGCCAAAAGGCCGTCTTAGCATGTGCAGCGCCATTGAGGGCTTCCATCATTTTAATGTAGTCAACTGGGTGGGACTTCCAGCTTCATTGGCTGATCCTTCCTGGTGACCCTGTTGGAGTCACGTCCAACCGGGTCATTAGGAGGGATCAGCCAATCGTGAAGAAGAAAATGTCCTACTTCAAAATGGAGATAGCCTCAATGGCACTTGCCATGCTGTCAAAGCCGCTATAATGGCACAGATACAAAGATGGTCACGACACATACATCATATCGACCTCTGCATCTTTGTGGACACAGGGAAGGTATTGCTGTTATCAGGTACAGAAGACACTCGCTGCAGATGTTGGCAAACACAATCATGGAACTTGCCTGATTTGGCATGGGAAAAAAAGAGAATATCTGAAAATTGTCCGAATCAGATCAATTAAAGTAAGTTACTGTAGTATGCCTCGTATGACTCATACACGACCACTGTTGACCTAAACAGGGTAGGTAAACACCTGATTGTGTGAAAGTCTAATGACTTCAATTGTGAGGTTTCATTTGGAGAAGTGTCCCAGTGTTGCTGGAGTTCAATAAATCAGAGAAATAAATGACCAATGTGATAATCTGTCCTGGAAAGGGCAGCTAAAAGATGTATCATCTGGTTAGAGCACAAAGGCCATCTGATACATACTCACAGTCAAAGGCTGTCTCCTTTCAACTCACAGTCATTCCTGTCCATGTTTGGCTGGTTTCACAGAATTCCAACCCTTTTTTATACCCTGAGGTCACAAGATGCACTGAGAAAATTAAAGATGTGATTTTGGAAAATGTTCAAATTTAGGATGGGCGATACTCTATTCACTAAATCTAAATCTCTACAACTGACTTTAGTATAAGGACCGATCAGGAATACATCAGAAGTGGGTCATACTCAAAATGTCACATTTAATGTCAGAACTATTTTTGGACTAATAAGTCAAATAACTGTTCACAACAAATAATGGAATGAGACAGATTCCTAGTTAATTTTTTCAGTATTTAGGCCATACAAATGTAAATAAATGTTTAACAGATTGTGTGGCAAGCAAATACAAATCAAGAAGTGGACCTTCTTGTTAAAATACTATAGTGACCTTAGTTCAACACCTGGCAACCAACTTTAAGAGATGATAGCCTCTTGGGGATGCTAAAAGAGGCATAATTCAGCCATAATCCAAGAGGAAGTTGTGTATCTCTTTACTGGAAGCATCCTCTAATCGTGCACTTTTTCAGTACAATGGGCCTCAGGATCACTTTTTCAGATATTTTTTTTTTTTTTTTTTTTATTAAATTGAAGAGGGGAATCCGTTCAACATTTAAGTAAATGTGTATGGCCTTACTTTAAGAACCTATCTAGAATAAGAACGCTTCTGTGAAGGTGAGAAATAGTGACTATAATCCAATTGGACAGAAAATCCCAATCAACAGTTATCAGTCATTTGAGCGGCCAACATGTTGATTGTTTGACTCAGTGGTAGCCTAGGGCATCGCATCTTCTTCTTTGTATACTCTACATATATGAATAATATTTTTCTCCTTTACACTACAATCTATTAGTGGAAGATATAAACAGGGGGCGGTTGAGAGGGGGAGGAAAAGTGCTAGTTACACTGAACAAAAATATAAACGCAACATTCAACAATTTCAACGATTTTACTGAGTTACAGTTCATATAAGGAAATCAGTCAATTGAAATAAATTAATTAGGCCCTAATCTATGGATTTCACATGACTGGCAATACAGATATGCATCTGTTAGTCACAGATACCTTTTTTTTTAAAGGTAGGGGTGTGGATCAGAAAACAAGTCAGTATCTGGTGTGACCACCATTTGCCTCATGCAGCGCGACATCTCCTTCGCATAGAGTTGATCAGGCTGTTGATTGTGGCCTGTGGAATGTTGTCCCACTCCTTCTCAATGGCTGTGTGAAGTTGCTGGATATTGGCAGGAACTGGAACACGCTGTCGTACACGTCAATCCAGAGCATCCCAAACATGCTCGATGGGTGACATGTATGGTGAGTATGCAGGCCATGGAAGAACTGGGACATTTTCAGCTTCTTGGAATTGTGGACAGATCCTTGCTACATGGGGATGTGCATTATCATGCTAAAACATGAGGGTTTTGCGGCAGATGAATGGCACAACAATGGGCCTCAGGATCTCGTCACGGTATCTCTGTGCATTCAAATTTCCATTGATAAAATGCAATTGTGCATATTGAATAATATGCTTTTTGTGCATATTGAACATTTCCGGGGTCTTTTATTTCAGCTCATTAAACATGGGACCAACACTTTACATGTTGCGTTGATATTTTTGTTCAGTGTAGTTCCACCCCCGAGGGCGTTGCCCAGAGCAGGAGGGGGAAGTCACAAAAATGGCTACTTGTCACCACGGCTGGCAGGACACATGCCGGAACGGTCAACTGCACATTGACATTTTGTGTAGCAGGCAGCAATAGAGAGCAACCCCAGGATAGAGGTGCACAGAGGGAGCTGACACAACTGTGGCCAGACACCGATGGACTGGGAGGACGTGCACTGAGAGGAAGGCTAATTGGAAAAACCACTGATGTATTGGGTCTGCAGGAGAAAAACAAAGGCATCTCTTTTGAGTGACAGCAAAATGCTTTTAATGCACAGAGAGCATTATGTTTCACTATTGAAAGATGATACAATTGTGAAATAAGTTGGCCCGTTGCTTTACCATATAGACTTTGAGCAAGCACCACTGATTATTTCAGGCAGCAGATAAGGCCTATGAAATCAATTTTAGTCAGACTGGGGAGAAATTGTGTTTGTATTACCCAGAGACTTTTTAATTGAACGTACAGTATAGTATCGCTGTTACATTTCTCAATTATGAAATGCCCCCAATATGTGAAAAACACATGAACTTTACAGATAAGCCTACACATCCAATTTGATTTTATTGGAGAATACCAGTAATTTGTTTGACATGATGTAGCCTTTAGTCTGCATAAAAAATGAGGGTCGTCAACTTATCATGGACCTCATGAGTTGCTTTTAGACAGGTGTGATTTGGCTCCACTCCGATGGGCATACAGAGGAACCATAAAACAAATTGCACCTCATTCTAAACTGTTAGAATAATGGGTCTGTTGTCAGTCGGATATAGCACATTATCAAACCCTCAGTAGAGTAATCCACTGAGCGGCTATCCTGAGCAATGTACTGATGATATCTTAATTGCCTGAAATCATTGACCATGAAGGGAGTATGAATCACTGGTGTCAATGTGTAAAGAATGTCCGTTTTCAGCTATGCCTAGTCTTCAACTCCTTAAGGTTAACAATGCATCTTTCCAGATAGTGAGTAATCGGAGGATTTCAGAGAAGCATATGAAATTCTGTGCAGTATGTGGGAGAGGAGCAAGAGGAGAGAGCCATAGTTGAGGTTAATCATTTGCAGCTTGGTGGAAATTCATTTGTAATTAAAAAGTAATGCATTTTCATGAATTCATTGGCATCAATGGCTTCATTACTCCTTTATAAAAGAGGTGACATGTTGAGGCCGCAGACCTTTGTTAAAGCCACAAGACTGGACTACCAATTACATTGGAAAATACATTGCAGTATGGCACCAATGGATGAATGGCTTAGTTTCACCAGTTGTCAGCTCTTTTGAAGCAAGTGGCATTGTGACATGCTCGGCTTGATTAAATTCAGAAAATAAGTTTGTGCATGCATGCGCGTTTTCTGGCGGTATGTAGCTTAGAAAAATAAATTGGGAGAAAAACAAAACAATTTAGAAAATCGCAAAAGATAAATTTATTTCAACAATATAAATATTTACATTTCACATTTAACAGACAAATATATTTACGGACGGATATTCCATTAAGAAATATAAAATGAATGTACAATTCAGGTAAACATTCTGTTTTTGGCTTCCAGTAAGATTGTCGCTTTCTGACGACAAATGCCGAATACCTGGCATCACGGGATTGTCACAGAATACAATGTGTTCTAATACAGGGTATTCCAATAGCCGAGATCCCTTTGGTATGTGGAGAGGAGGCAGTGGGCTAAAAGGTCCATGAATAAAACTACTAAATAATAGTTAAAATTTAGTTGGTTTTTAAAAAAGGTGCGTTATTGAGTCTTCATCCAGGGCGGCGTTGATCTCACAGGCGCCTGACGTTCCTCTTGCTGCGAGCGCTGCCGATGAGGATGGCTCTGGAGCTGCTAGGCCCCCGGGCCAGCCCTGTGTGGCAGGCTGAGGAGCCATGAAAAGGGCCCTGGCACAGGGTGCAGAAGTCAAAGGCACAGCTGAGGCGGGTACAGGTGGCCCTCATGGCATCTGCGTTGTGCTTGGCAGGAGAGCCGCAGCGCTTACAGGGCTTCAGCGACTCGTGCTGCTTCAGCAAACTGGCAGCCTAGAGAACACAAGCAAAGAATGTATAAGGCTACGGAGCATAACTCACTCATTGTATCATTTGTAACATGAACATGTCAATTACTTTCTTAGAACTGATTGAAGGGTGACACCAACTCTCAATAAGTACACACACTGAGCACCATCATGTCCTCTGAACCTTTACATGCAAAGTGAATAGCGCAACCGTCACCGCTTGGTATTCTCTGAAGCGAGATTGCTGGGAGCAGTACAGCGACGGTGTGCCTTCTCTCTGGGAGAGCATCCTATAGCTAGACTTATGGATAAGGGGTTGAAGCTACCCTCTGCATACAGGTCATTACAACCCGGGACAGGGCGGCGTCTCGTGTCAAAGAGCCGACATTCTCCAGTCCTACAGAAGTTCTTGGGTCCTACAACAAAAACGGACATTGCCATTTACCAAACAATATTCATGCAGTGGATTACCCTATGGTTAGGTAATTAAGATTGAAGTACTTGAAGGAGCCCCTGTAAATGAATCCAGATTAAGAACATATCAGCATAAGGGATTAGCAAAGTTTGGAGCCTCTGCAAGCTAAAAAAAACAAACCATCAATGTGGTTCAAAACCATTGACACCTGATAAAGGGTATACAATGACTAAAGGAACCCCAGTTAAATGTTAGCGCTTACCCTGAGTCTCTGTTTAGCCTGGTCGCATCTACGGAGTGCAGACTTGTCTTGGTAGATTTTTCTCCAGGTCTTGCTCACTTTTCTACAGCTGTGAAGAAAACCACCATGAATGAATACATGATAAGAGTATAAAAACATTTCCATGTTGAAAAACCTGTACAATTGTCATAGGACCAGTAAAGGTCACATGTTTACCTTATTACATTTGTCATTTACCTTATCAAGTCGACATCTCCTAGCAGATGCAGGATCCTGGTGAGGATGTGCTTCATGTCCCTCTCCAGCAGTGCTTTTAAAACAGCCATACATTCAAGGCCCATGTTCCCACCCAAAACCCTTTCAAGGCCGGAGTCCTCTGCTAGCCGGCTAATGACAGACCAGTCATAGCTATGGGTCCTCTTGAAACTGTTGGCGAGATCTTGGCATACAGCGTGTTGAAACTTCAGTATGGGGAGTTTTGAGGCAGTATGCTTAGCCTTGTGATAATCAGCAACTGGAGTACATGGGGAGAATATATCCTGTCCTGGAGACTGTTCTAGTTCCTTTATGTTATCAACGTCCTCTATCTGGCTGTTCTGTAAAGAGAGGAAACCGCTGTCCTCGAATGCTTCACAGCCTAGGTTTACCTCGTCAAGTACCCCATCATGTTGGTTGTTCTCCTTATTGTGAACACCTTTCACATCATCCTTGAGGCAAAAGTTGGCAGCGGTGGTGACACATGGTGAGAGCTGTGGTTTGACTACTACTTGGACGCATTCCTTTAGTGGGGAGGTTTTCAGGCCCGACTCCTTGTATGTTTATTTTTTATTTTATTTTTATTTATTTTTTCATTTAGCAGACGCTCTTATCCAGAGCGACTTACAGGAGCAATTAGGGTTAAGTGCCTTGCTCAAGGGCACATCGACAGATTTGTCACCTAGTCGGCTCAGGGATTAGAACCAGCGACCTTTCGGTTACTGGCACAACGCTCTTAACCACTAAGCTACCTGCCGCCGTATGTGACATGTTTCTCCATGTTGCATGGAAACCGGGGTTCCTCGTAGTTGGACGGACACTTCATTTTTAAATGACTGATTGTGGTCCCAAATTGTAGCCCTGAGGAAGAGAAAATAAAACGGTGCATTAGCCAGTTTCATCTCAATCAAAACGCGACAAACTGGCTAGCTACAGTAGCTACATAACACGTTGTATCAAACCACCGTGGATTGCACACTCATACTAGAGTTAGTTACATTCTCTAAAATGTAACATTAGCTAGATATTGTTTTGGTTGATGAAAAAGTTAGGACAATTTAGAGCTGCAATCCCTCCAAATCAAAGGGCGCCCTACCCTAGTTCCCCCCAATTTAGCTTGCAGCATAGCTAACTAGCTAGCCAGGTTAGCTAACCGGCTAGCCAACTAATTTAGAGTAAAATATTATAGTTAACTACTATTGGGGATTTATTATTATCCTAAATTGATGGGATGACTAACTTAGAAAGAATGCATTCTTGACTGGCCTAATGTAGGCTGTGACACCTGGCAAGGCTGTGATTGATGTGAAGAGCTGTTTTAGGGGGTAAAATAAGATAAGGATTGTGTCTTCAAATGCTAGACTATACTGGTTCTTTGTGATCTGTGAACCTTCCTTGGACATAGGAATGATGTCTAAGGGAGCTGGCTCTTCTCACTATGATAGGTTGTTATGATAATCTTGTGCCTGGCTGAAGTGTGCAACAAATGGCGCCGAGGAGATGAGACCAACCCCTGAACCAACGGATTGGCTGAGAAAGTTTAAACCACGCTCAAGTCTTTACTCTAATTGGCCAGCAGAGAAGTGGGAAACTTTCTCTGTCAGAGTATTTGAGTATTGAATCTGGAACAATGTTTTTAGTTGTCTGGGGTGTCCTGCGAGACATCTCAGAGAGCCCGTATATACGAAACATCATATTTACCATCAGGGGCGGTGTGTTCATTAGGGCGATATGGGCGACGCACTGCCAAACGGGAAAAGGGATTTTTTTTCAAATCAATTATATCACGGCAACAGTAGTTATCAGTGTTCTAATCTAGACGTCTGATCTGCCACTAAATGTCCAATCAGGCTAAAGTCGTGCTTCAAATGGCCCCGCCCCTTTTGGGGCGATTTCAGTCAGGTTGAAAATCGCCCCAGAAGTCTGTCATAGCCTCTCATGTAAATTTTTTTTTTTTTTCAAATATCAGAGCTTTCAATACAATCTCTATGGGTTTCTGAGGGCTTGCACTTACGCGCTTTCGTCATACGTAACATAACCATGAACGTAACTAAGAAAAGAGCGGGTAGCAGCGTCAATCAATTCACGTACTACTATCAAAAGATGGCTAGCGTTCAGAGCTACTGGAGTGTATGCTAGCGGTCATGAGGGAACATATTGTGGAGGAGGTGAAGTCGGCGAACTTCGTAGCTATCCAAGCTGACGAGACCACGGACGTTTCTACACAGACACAGCTGGTGCTTGTGCTGAGGTACATAGATAGCAACCACAAAGTGCAGGAGCGCTTTTTTGAGTTCCTTCCCATCTCGGAATCAACCTCAGTCTCAATCGCCAGTGTGCTTTTGGAGAGACTGAACGGTCTTTTTGCCGACGACGAGAAAGTCAAACCGTGGTGCACTGGCACTGTACCAGGTTCTCATGAGCTACAACCTCCAGGAGACGTTCTCTGAGACTGTGACTCTGTTGAACATCCTCATAACTACTCCCATGACAACAGCTGAAGCTGAGAGATGTTTCTCAACTTTGACACGAGTTAAGACATTCCTGCGAAATTCAATGGGCCAGGAACGTCTGAATGCACTGGCCATGCTTTCCATGGAGAGGGAACTAGTCCTCAGCATGCCTGATTTCAATGAGAAAGTCATTGACCGCTTTGCTGCATTGAAAGAGAGAAGAGAACAGTTTCAGTACAAGTAATGTAGCCTCTCTCTCTCTTTGTCCCTCCCTGTCTGTCTCTTTAACACACACACGCCCAAATCAGTTCACAGTTGATGTTGTTTAAAATAGTTATTTTTAATTTTAAAAAAAGTTTTAAAAAAATAATAATCTGTTCATGTTCATTTTACAAATCTATACAATTGGCCAGAATATGGTTGTTCATATTTACAAATCTATACAATTGGCCAGAATATAGTTGTTCATTTTTACAAAGCCATACAGATAGCTGTGTTTACCTTTTCTAGAAATTATTTTCAAATTCTGTTTTCAGGCAAAATGTCTATCACTGTTCATTTTCACAAATCTATACAAGAGGGCAGAATATGGAAGTCTATAAAAATTTCTTATTACCAATAACTTGCATCAATGTTTTCAGTAGCCTCTATCAAAAGCTCCTGCTTGCTTGTTGTGAATTATGCTCAGGTGCACATATTTCCAATTCAACCATGAGGCAAAAAATGTGGCAAAAGCTCTTGTTGATCCTGCAATCTGAACAAATACCAAGATGCTGTATTTTCAGCTGATATTTCATTTGTTTATGGAAATGCATATTGTTTATGCAGTGTTGAGGAATGTGAAAGAACACCCTTGATTGTTTTTACTGTGATAACTTATTTTGCTTTTGTAAGCCAACACTTTTGAGATCAGTCAATAAATGCTTCTGGCATTGACTTATATGCTGCCCCTGTCTTCATGTTGTTGCTGGACATACAGTGGGGGAAAAAAGTATTTAGTCAGCCACCAATTGTGCAAGTTCTCCCACTTAAAAAGATGAGGCCTGTAATTTTCATCATAGGTACACGTCAACTATGACAGACAAAATGAGAAAAAAATTCCAGAAAATCACATTGTAGCATTTGTAATGAATTTATTTGCAAATTGTGGTGGAAAATAAGTATTTGGTCAATAACAAAAGTTTCTTAATACTTTGTTATATACCCTTTGTTGGCAATGACACAGGTCAAACGTTTTCTGTAAGTCTTCACAAGGTTTTCACACACTGTTGCTGGTATTTTGGCCCATTCCTCCATGCAGATCTCCTCTAGAGCAGTGATGTTTTGGGGCTGTCGCTGGGCAACATGGACTTTCAACTCCCTCCAAAGATTTTCTATGGGGTTGAGATCTGGAGACTGGCTAGGCCACTCCAGGACCTTGAAATGCTTCTTACGAAGCCACTCCTTCGTTGCCCGGGCGGTGTGTTTGGGATCATTGTCATGCTGAAAGACCCAGCCACGTTTCATATTCAATGCCCTTGCTGATGGAAGGTTTTCACTCAAAATCTCACGATACATGGCCCCATTCATTCTTTCCTTTACACGGATCAGTCGTCCTCGTCCCTTTGCAGAAAAACAGCCCCAAAGCATGATGTTTCCGCCCCCATGCTTCACAGTAGGTATGGTGTTCTTTGGATGCAACTCAGTATTCTTTGTCCTCCAAACACGACGAGTTGAGTTTTTACCAAAAAGTTATATTTTGGTTTCATCTGACCATATGACATTCTCCCAATCCTCTTCTGGATCATCCAAATGCACTCTAGCAAACTTCAGACGGGCCTGGACATGTACTGGCTTAAGCAGGGGGACACGTCTGGCACTGCAGGATTTGAGTCCCTGGCGGCGTAGTGTGTTACTGATGGTAGGCTTTGTTACAGCTCTCTGCAGGTCATTCACTAGGTCCCCCCGTGTGGTTCTGGGATTTTTGCTCACCGTTCTTGTGATCATTTTGACCCCACGCGGTGAGATCTTGCGTGGAGCCCCAGATCGAGGGAGATTATCAGTGGTCTTGTATGTCTTCCATTTCCTAATAATTGCTCCCACAGTTGATTTCTTCAAACCAAGCTGCTTACCTATTGCAGATTCAGTCTTCCCAGCCTGGTGCAGGTCTACAATTTTGTTTCTGGTGTCCTTTGACAGCTCTTTGGTCTTGGCCATAGTGGAGTTTGGAGTGTGACTGTTTGAGGTTGTGGACAGGTGTCTTTTATACTGATAACAAGTTCAAACAGGTGCCATTAATACAGGTAACGAGTGGAGGACAGAGGAGCCTCTTAAAGAAGAAGTTACAGGTCTGTGAGAGCCAGACATCTTGCTTGTTTGTAGGTGACCAAACACTTATTTTCCACCATAATTTGCAAATAAATTCATAAAAAATCCTACAATGTGATTTTCAGGATATTTTTTTCTCAATTTGTCTGTCATAGTTGACGTGTACCTATGATGAAAATTACAGGCCTCTCTCATCTTTTTAAGTGGGAGAACTTGCACAATTGGTGGCTGACTAAATACTTTTTTCCCCCACTGTATCTTTTTTTAAATGTGTGTAGGTCACCTAAATCATCAGAAAAATTGCCCCCCCTGAGAATTTTTTCAGGAGCCTCCACTGTTTACCATTGAAGGTTTTTGCATTAATTAAAATAACTAGTATATCTTAGAAGTCGTGTTGACCTCTTTTGTTCCTAATACCAGATTTGAATTGACGCGACTTTGACACTACTAAACGATAATTGTTAACATTAATCGTAGGCAGCATCAGATCAGTCCAGTAACGTTAACCTTAACTATATTAAAGATAATAGTAATGTTAACTCTGTGGATATTATATTCATAGGATCAGTGGCGGCTCCTGAAAAAATTCTCAGGAGGGGCAATTTTTCTGATGATTTAGGTGACCTACACACATTTAAAAAAAGATATGTCCAGCAACAACATGAAGACAGGGGCAGCATATAAGTCAATACCAGAAGCATTTATTGACTGATCTCAAAAGTGTTGGCTTACCAGGGTTGGTGGAGCCCTCAGTTTCATCTTTGCCTCGCAAAGCTAACTCAAACACTCCGCAAAACTTCACACACTGGATTAGCCGGCTGAGGATGTGGCGGTTCTTGCTAATGTCGTAGTAAATATATTTGTTATAGTGAATATGGAATATGATATGTTGAGTAAAATGTTGTGCTAAGATCTATTTAGGTCAGGAGCTGGTTATAAGTTCTGTTCCTATCCAATAACAATGGACAAAAGGGTCCTATCTTGTCAGCCTTGTCAGCAGGTGGCCAAGGACAACACCCACGCCATAGGCCTCTCAGTTCTTCCAACTCACGAGTTCTTGCTCTGAGGACACACACACACACAAACACACACACACACACACACACATCATCACTGTTAAACACACACACACACACATCATCACTGTTAAACACACACACACACACACACACACAAAAATCCCCTCTCTTAGGCTGAACATTTGAAGACAGAGAACCCGACTCAGAGCCAATGCAACAGTGACAGTAGCCTGCAGGGGACCTCGCCCAACTCATCAGGACCAATCAGAAGATCAGAACTACTAGATTGAACCTACTTCATTTATTGCATAAAATGTCTGCACACAATGTTTCGGGGCTCTCTTCAGATAATAATAATAATAATAATAATAATAATAATAATATGCCATTTAGCAGACGCTTTTATCCAAAGCGACTTACAGTCATGCGTGCATACATTTTTGTGTATGGGTGGTCCCGGGGATCGAACCCACTACCTTGGCGTTACAAGCACCATGCTCTACCAGCTGAGCTACAGAAAGTGGATACTCATGGATGCGCATTGCAATTGTAAAATGTCAACACAATTGGAGACACCACGTCATTTTTGGAGACATGTTATTGACAGTAAACTATTGTAGATGCGACTGCTAACTAACTAAAACATTTTAGCTGGCTAGCTAATCATCTTAGCTAAATGTGGGGCAAACAATTCAGTTATTTACCGTTAATTTGAGGGATTGGGGTGAAAGAAATCGAGTTACATAGTGATACTTTACGATATACTGTATTGACAATATCGCAATATTTTAGCGCTAGTTGGCTGTACCTGCACCAAAACACCATTATTGTTCCTTCATAGCTTGTTCTCAATCTTTTCACATTGGGAGCCAATTTGTTTTCAGCACTTTTATTTCCATGACTGATCAAAACTCGTTCTCATGGCTTTCTGATCCCTCTGCAACAGACATATGGTGCGCAATAAAATCACAGTATCGAATCGCAATGCGTATAGAATCATGAGACTCGCAATGCTGATGCATATATCTTATCGTGAGGTTCCTGGCAATTCCCAGCCCAAGTTCATTTGCCACAACAAATCTCTTCGCTAGCAAACGCGATGTCTTCTCCAAAACGGCAATGTGTCTCCAGCAATGTTTACTTTTTTGACGTTCTATGGCATCTCCACTTTCCAAGCATATATGACCACATGTAATATTTTGGTAAGTGATGCAAATAGTGAACTATGTAGGGCCAGGATGTAAAATATATGTAGCTGCAGCAATTTCTCTTATCTGATATGGTAAGTAATGGGGCTTAATTTATAGCTCCCTAAGAGTTTGACGAACGGGTCCGTGAACGCGATTCCAGATATATTTACCTCTGAATAAACTGCCTTTATTACACCATATCCACATCCAGTAAACTTGTGATTATCAACACTAACCTCATCGTTGTGGCGGCGGACAGCTAGCCTGTATCCCTCGTCATCCAGTTGAGTGAGTGGCAATGTCTTTTTTCGTTCGTACCAATTTTTGGAAAATCCTCGGGTGTAGGACTTTCCGCCTTTAGTAGAAACCTGTTGAATTATTAAATTTGGTCTGGGAGGTCCTAATTGTTTCGTTGCCAATTTATCTTCATTTGTTCGCCGACAAAAAGGAACTTCTTTCAAACAATCCACTCTTTTCTCAGTTACGTTCATGGTTACGTAACGTATGACGAAAGCGCGTAAGTGCAAGCCCACAGACACCCATTGAGATTGTATTGAAGGCTCTGAAATTTGAAAAAAATAGATTTTACATGGGAGTCTATGACAGAAGTTCTGGGCGATTTTCAACCTGACTGAAATCGCCCCAAAAGGGGGTGGAGCCATTTGAAGCACGACTTTAGCCTGATTCGACATTTAGTGGCAGTGTGGCACTGTGGCAGATCAGACGTATAGATTACAACACTGATAACTACTGTTGCCGTGATATAATTGATTAGAAAAAAAATCCCTTCCTTTTCCCGTTTGGCAGTGCGTCGCCCATATCGCCCTATTGAACAGGCCGTCCCTGCATAGGATAGCCAACGCTAGCTAACCTCTAATTTTACGCGCGTACGTTTTGCGCTTAAAACGACAATATGTAATATTGACATTAACGTTATTGGAAAACGTATAGCTACTAAGCAGTTTAACTAGTTACCTAACGTTAAATGAATATTCAACTCCATTGCTAGTTAGCTAAGCCAGACAGTTATGGCTAGTTAGCTAGTCAAATTGGTTGACATTAACTAACGTTAGCTAACATTGCAACAAACTAGCCAGCCTGCATCAAATGAAATGCGACACATCATAGCCTAACACAATATCTAGTTATAATAGCAAGCTTAATTGAGGTAAAGTAACAAAATATTTCATACCTGTAACGTTAACTTTAAAAATGACTCCTTGTTTCCCACCTTTGTCTACTGTTTAACCTTTGCTAATGACATTAGCTAGCTAACCGGGGTTCCCCAAACTCCAGACCTACTTGAAACCCAGAGTAATTCCTGTTGGATTGACAGACGTCTGATTAAAGAGACATTTCATGTATCACTTACATCCCAAACAACAACAACAACAACGGCAGAACAGGACATTTCTAGGTATTTTCATGTCTCTTTATATACCAGCCTGCATTCAATTCATTTCCTATTAACATCTGCACAGGTATGATAATAACTGTTAACTTTTGTATGAATTAGCAGATGTTCCACTGTCATTAACTGAATCTATTATTGTAGAATAACCACGCTCGAAAAAACACCTAGCAATGTAATAAACTCAATTACGTTCCCATTTTATAGAGCTTTTTTTTATAGAGTTTCTTAGTAATATAGAACATTAGCAACTTAACTCTTCGATTTATATATGTGTTTAGGAACATCAATTAACCCTCTACACTCATGGGAATTGGCCTATATGGATAGGGCTAAATTGAAATGTTTCTTACAGAAGAAATATGAAACATATGCATAAACCTGGTAGCAATTGAAAGGGAACAGTTTGGAGATAACGGGGAAATTATTAGACCAAAGTTGAGGACACAACAGTTCACCTGACACAAGACTGAATCCAAACATTACACTTGATTTTGTGTGCATTTTACATTTACGGTACTTTTCGCAGCATTTGTTGATAACGAAATCTGAAAATACTCTGGATACATTCAGAAACATGATAAGAATATTCCTGGAAAATGTGGGGTAGGTGCAACATAAGACAAAAAAATGACAAGGGCTTGAATGAGAGGACTAACTGGTGTCTCCAAGTGGCTACACAGTTCCTAAGTCATTTCAATGCACTTTTATGACTCAAAGAAGAGTCTTCAACTATAAGGTGTTTTTTTTTAGCTCTCCTAGATGTGCTGTTGAGGAACTAAAGCAAGTACACTTGTAAATGTTTTGTTTAGAGCACAACCTTGCATCCCCGCCACCACACAATTAGTTGTTATTTACTCAATCCCAAAACGGACCATTATATATCGCAATCTGGGTCAGGTGGGCATCATTTGAAAGCTTGTTGTATTTCCAACACGACTAGCTACGTTATAAAATACGATCTTACAGTGTTAGGCTTTCACAAGGCAATTCAGAGAAACAGATCATAATGTTGGTGGGCATAGAAAGGAGGCATTAGTGCATTTAGGTGTGTGTTCCGCAGCAAAGTTTCTTCTCAATAGACAAACATAGGCTCATTCTGTTCAGAACAACTCAGGGTATGACGCCATGTCATCTTGTAACTGTACATCAAACATAGTGATCATAAACGTTGACACTGTTTATGACATGAGTTTTATGATATGGAGACGTGATGCATTCACATTTCCATATCATAAACCTCATGTCATAAACAGTAAGAATAGCCTCCTGGTCTAAAGAGTGAAATGAGAAGTTATTTTTACATGCTGTGGATATTGACGAGGCCTCACTGTCTCTCTCTCTTTCTCTCTCTCTCTAACTCTGTCTCCCCACCCCTACGGCAGTGCAGTAAAAAAGAAACCTAACCTCAATATTTTCTCTCACAGTGCTGGGACTTGCTGGCCCATTAAATTATCCTTCCCATGTGTCATCTTGCACATTTCCTCCATGAAATGTTCGTATAATTAAACTTTCTTAATGATTTATAAGATATAATAATAGCCGTAAGTATTTCAGAGCAGGTTAAACTGACACCCTTTAAGTGCACGCGGGTGATGACCCTGTTTTAACATCGTTTCGGATGGGTGACTCCCGGCTGGAGAGAAGGAGGGATGGATGAAGGGAGAGAAGGAGGGAGGCAGGGGAGAGAGAGGTAGAGACCCTGGTGTCGTAACTCAGGGTGATAGTGACATGTAGGAGAAGCCAGGGAGGGAAGGAGGGTCACCCTCACACACACAGACAGAAAGTCAGACAGACACGGGCCAGTCTGCTACCAGTGGCACACACACACACACACACACACACACACACACACACAAGCACACACAGATGTTTGCTCTCTGCTTCCTCTCTCACGGCGAGGCTGATATGATTGGCACTTAGGAAATCAGTGTGTTTTCACACCACACAACTCTGCCAAAGCTAACGTGTTAAATATCCACAACGCGGCAATGCTGCAGCAGCCCTGTCCATCTCCACTCACACAGACTCACTGCTCCCTTCACAAGAGAGAGCTGCAACATGTTGTCACTGAAATAAACAGTATCACTGTCAACTGTCAGTACACAAGTGTCCCAAACTATAAGCTCATGAGTTTATAAACGGTCTTATTAAACTATATTTCACCTCAGACAGTGTCGCTCCTAACCAGGGAGGAGTTACAAGATAATCACAGCTTGTTTCCCTTAAATCCAGAGACGCCATTCCCTGAGCACACTGGCAGGTCAGGTAAGTTTCAAGTTTTATTAGCCATACATACAGGATACACATGGTATACACCATGCAACAACAATAGAAAATCATCAAAGATAAGAATACGTAAGGGAAAGGGGATACCTAGCCATTTGCACAACTGAATGCATTCAACAGCAATGTGTCTTAAGCAATTAACCCAACTCCTCTGAATCAGAGAGGTGCAGGGGGCTGCCTTAATCGACATCCACATCATCGGCGCCCTGTCGCTGCCTTGCTCAAGAGCAGAACGGCTGATCTTTCCACTTTGCCCGGCCGGGGGAGTCGAACCAGCGACCTTTCGGTTACTGGCACAATGTTCTTAACCACTTAAGGGTAAGGTAAGTGTGTGTGTGTGTTTGTGTGACACCCCCCTAAAGGGCTTTCTGCGTTGGACTCTCAGGGGAGGCATTTTGTTTAAACTTTCAGGGGCACTCGGCCCATCTCTGAGACATGGCTCAAATGGAAAAAAAAGAAGAAGAAAACGATTGTGACAAAAGACTTCTCCCTCCCTTCAGTTATCAGCCATTCCTTCAGACACTCGCCTCCTCAGCCCAGGGGCAGGGAGTCTGCAGCCCCCCCCCCAAATAAAAGTGACTCAGTGAACCCCCTGTCCTCCAAGGAGGGATAGTGAGCTGGAGAGAGCCAACTGAAATTAATTAATATATATAACAATCTGAAATTAACTTCCCATAGCCACCAGCCATCTTTTAACTGGCGTAAGAGACTGAGTGGTGAGACATGGAGGGAGAAAGGGAGAGAATAGAGAGATAGAGAGATAGTTACAAATATGCTGTAAGACTGCTAGAAGTATAATTGTCCCACAAAGTAAAACTTCTCAATTATCCCATCCTAAAGATAGTTTAGTCCACCACCCCTATATTGCTATATTGCCAATCTAAGTGAAAAAGTAGTTACTATTATTAAGAGGAAAGCATTCAATCGGCCAAACAAACAAACAAAATATATACAGTGAGCAACAACAACAACAAAAAATACTAATAGAATTGCTCAGAGAAGGAGATGTTGTTTAACAAGTAATAAATATTTTTCTCATAAAGATATGGGTCAAAATTATTGGCACCCCTGTTTTCAATACCTTGAGATGATAACGGCACTGATCCTTTTTCATAAATGTTTTATGAGATTTGGTACCACGTTGGGAGGGATCTTAGACCATTCCTCCATACAGAATCTTTCCAGATCTTTGATATCCTGTCTGCGCTTATGGACTGCCCTCTTCAAATCAAACCACAGGTTTTCAATGGGGTTGAAGTCTGGAGACTGAGATGGCCAATGCAAAATGTTGATTTTACGGTCAATTAACAATTTCTTTGTGGATTCTGATGTGTGCTTGGGGTAATTGTATTGCTGGATGATCCACTTGCAGCCAAGATTCAGAGGCAACCAAGTTTTTGGCTAAAATGTCCTGGTACTGGGTAAAGTTAATGATGCCATTGATCTTAACAAGGGCTCCAGGACCAGTGGAAGCAAAATAGCCCCAAAACATCAAAGATCCACCACCATATTTTACAGTAGGTATGGGGTTATTTTCTGCTGGTCTCACTCTGTTAAGTTGAGGTACCTGGTGGTCCTCTGTAAGGCTCCTTCACTTCTCTGTCCTGTACTGAACCCCTGGCTGTGGTCCCCAGGCCTCAATCTGAGCTCTCTGCCAGCATCCTGGTGAAGTGTAGAGCAGCAGGTTCCTGGGTCAGGTTGTGGAGGCTGTAGGCATGGCCTGTTGGACAACACAGGGAGGGGGTCAGAAGGCATGGCCTGTTGGACAACACAGGGAGGGGGTCAGAAGGCATGGCCTGTTGGACAACACAGGGAGGGGGTCAGAAGGCATGGCCTGTTGGACAACACAGGGAGGGGGTCAGAAGGCATGGCCTGTTGGACAACACAGGGAAGGGGTCAGAAGGCATGGCCTGTTGGACAACACAGGGAAGGGGTCAGAAGGCATGGCCTGTTGGACAACACAGGGAGGGGGTCAGAAGGCATGGCCTGTTGGACAACACAGGGAGGGGGTCAGAAGGCATGGCCTGTTGGACAACACAGGGAGGGGGTCAGAAGGCATGGCCTGTTGGACAACACAGGGAGGGGGTCAGAAGGCATGGCCTGTTGGACAACACAGGGAGTGGGTCAGAAGGCATGGCCTGTTGGACAACACAGGGAGGGGGTCAGAAGGCATGGCCTGTTGGACAACACAGGGAGGGGGTCAGAAGGCATGGCCTGTTGGACAACACAGGGAGGGGGTCAGAAGGCATGGCCTGTTGGACAACACAGGGAGGGGGTCAGAAGGCATGGCCTGTTGGACAACACAGGGAGGGGGTCAGAAGGCATGGCCTGTTGGACAACACAGGGAGGGGGTCAGAAGGCATGGCCTGTTGGACAACACAGGGAGGGGGTCAGAAGGCATGGCCTGTTGGACAACACAGGGAGGGGGTCAGAAGGCATGGCCTGTTGGACAACACAGGGAGGGGGTCAGAAGGCATGGCCTGTTGGACAACACAGGGAAGGGGTCAGAAGGCATGGCCTGTTGGACAACACAGGGAAGGGGTCAGAAGGCATGGCCTGTTGGACAACACAGGGAGGGGGTCAGAAGGCATGGCCTGTTGGACAACACAGGGAAGGGGTCAGAAGGCATGGCCTGTTGGACAACACAGGGAAGGGGTCAGAAGGCATGGCCTGTTGGACAACACAGGGAAGGGGTCAGAAGGCATGGCCTGTTGGACAACACAGGGAGGGGGTCAGAAGGCATGGCCTGTTGGACAACACAGGGAAGGGGTCAGAAGGCATGGCCTGTTGGACAACACAGGGAGGGGGTCAGAAGGCATGGCCTGTTGGACAACACAGGGAGGGGGTCAGAAGGCATGGCCTGTTGGACAACACAGGGAGGGGGTCAGAAGGCATGGCCTGTCCTGGGTTCTAACTCACCACATGGGACCATGAAGGTCTGTCCTGGGTTATAATGGTTCTCTTTGCCGTTGATCGTCACAGTCACTGAGCTGGTTAGGAGGTTATACACCTGGAACAACAGCACACAGATGGTTAGGAGGTTATATACTCTGGAACAACACCACACAGATGGTTAGGAGGTTATACACCTGGAACAACACCACACAGATGGTTAGGAGGTTATACACCTGGAACAACACCACACAGATGGTTAGGAGGTTATATACTCTGGAACAACACCACACAGATGGTTAGGAGGTTATACACCTGGAACAACAGCACACAGATGGTTAGGAGGTTATACACCTGGAACAACACCACACAGATGGTTAGGAGGTTATATACTCTGGAACAACAGCACACAGATGGTTAGGAGGTTATACACCTGGAACAACACCACACAGATGGTTAGGAGGTTATACACCTGGAACAACACCACACAGATGGTTAGGAGGTTATACACCTGGAACAACACCACACAGATGGTTAGGAGGTTATACACCTGGAACAACACCACACAGATGGTTAGGAGGTTATACACCTGGAACAACACCACACAGATGGTTAGGATGTTATACACCTGGAACAACACCACACAGATGGTTAGGAGGTTATACACAAGGAACAACACCACACAGATGGTTAGGAGGTTATACACCTGGAACAACAACACACAGATGGTTAGGAGGTTATACACCTGGAACAACAACACACAGATGGTTAGGAGGTTATACACCTGGAACAACACCACACAGATGGTTAGGAGGTTATATACTCTGGAACAACAACACACAGATGGTTAGGAGGTTATACACCTGGAACAACACCACACAGATGGTTAGGAGGTTATACACCTGGAACAACACCACACAGATGGTTAGGAGGTTATACACCTGGAACAACACCACACAGATGGTTAGGAGGTTATACACCTGGAACAACACCACACAGATGGTTAGGAGGTTATATACTCTGGAACAACAGCCTGCTATTCGATCAGCCTACTGATCCATCACAGCCTGCTATTCGATCAGCCTACTGATCCATCACAGCCTGCTATTCGATCAGCCTACTGATCCATCACAGCCTGCTATTCGATCAGCCTACTGATCCATCACAGCCTGCTGTTCGATCAGCCTACTGATCCATCACAGCCTGCTGTTCGATCAACCTACTGATCCATCACAGCCTGCTATTCGATCAGCCTACTGATCCATCACAGCCTGCTGTTCGATCAGCCTACTGATCCATCACAGCCTGCTATTCGATCAGCCTACTGATCCATCACAGCCTGCTATTCGATCAGCCTACTGATCCAATCTTATTGAGCAGAATAAAAACAAATTTAAAAAAGGGAGGACGGCCTAGCAGTGATGAATTTAAGAACTTCTTCCAAGAAAAGATCATGATCCTTAGAAAACAAATTGTGGACTTTAATATGCGTATTTCTGCAAAACGCTGTTGTCCTGAGTCTGCACAGAACTGCCTACAGGACCCTATTCCAACTAAACTACTGAAAGAGCTACTTCCTGTGCTTGGTCCTCCTATGTTGAACATAATAAATGTCTCCCTATCCTCTGGATGTGAACCAAACTCACTAAAAGTGGCAGTAATAAAGCCTCTCCTGAAAAAGCCAAACCTGAAAAATAAAAATATCAGCCCTCTATATTGAATATGGAATCCCTCCCTCCCTCCCTCCCTCCCTCCCTCCCTCCCTCCCTCCCTCCCTCATCCAAAGCGACTTACAAAATGGTGCATTCACCTTATAGCCAGTGGGATAACCACTTTACAATGTTTTTTTATTTTTTTTTGGGGGGGGGGGGGGGGTAAAGAGGGGTAGAAGGATTACTTTATCCTATCCCAGGTATTCCTTAAATAGGTAGGGTTTCAAGTGTCTCCGGAAGGTGGTCAGTGACTCCGCTGTCCTGGCGTTGTGAAGGAGCTTGTTCCACCATTGGGGTGCCAGAGCAGCGAACAGTTTTGACTGGGCTGAGCGGGAACTGTGCTTCCGCAGAGGTAGGGGGGCCAGCAGGCCAGAGGTGGATGAACGCAGTGCCCTCGTTTGGGTGTAGGGACTGATCAGAGCCTGAAGGTACGGAGGTGCCGTTCCCCTCACAGCTCCGTAGGCAAGCACCATGGTCTTGTAGCAGATGCGAGCTTCAACTGGAAGCCAGTGGAGTGTGCGGAGGAGCGGGGTGACGTGAGAGAACTTGGGAAGGTTGAACACCAGACGGGCTGCAGCGTTCTGGATAAGTTGTAGGGGTTTAATGGCACAGGCAGGGAGCCCAGCCAACAGCGAGTTGCAGTAATCCAGACGGGAGATGACAAGTGCCTGGATTAGGACCTGTGCCGCTTCCTGTGTAAGGCAGGGTCGTACTCTCCGAATGTTGTAGAGCATGAACCTACAAGATCGGGTCACCGCCTTGATATTAGCGGAGAACGACAGGGTGTTGTCCAGGGTCACGCCAAGGCTCTTCGCACTCTGGGAGGAGGACACAACGGAGTTGTCAACCGTGATGGCGAGATCATGGAACGGGCAGTCCTTCCCCGGGAGGAAGAGCAGCTCCGTCTTGCCAAGGTTCAGCTTGAGGTGGTGATCCGTCATCCATACTGATATGTCTGCCAGACATGCAGAGATGCGATTCGCCACCTGGTTATCAGAAGGGGGAAAGGAGAAGATTAGTTGTGTGTCGTCTGAGTAGCAATGATAGGAGAGGCCATGTGAGGATATGACAGAGCCAAGTGACTTGGTGTATAGCGAGAATAGGAGAGGGCCTAGAACTGAGCCCTGGGGGACACCAGTGGTGAGAGCACGTGGTGCGGAGACAGATTCTCGCCACGCCACTTGGAAGGAGCGACCGGTCACGTAGGACGCAATCCAAGAGTGAGCCGCGCCGGAGATGCCCAGCTCGGAGAGGGTGGAGAGGAGGATCTGATGGTTCACAGTATCAAAGGCAGCGGATAGGTCTAGAAGGATAAGAGCAGAGGAGAGAGAGTTAGCTTTAGCAGTGCGGACAGCCTCTGTGACACAGAGAAGAGCAGTCTCAGTTGAATGACCAGTCTTGAAACCTGACTGGTTTGGATCAAGAAGGTCATTCTGAGAGAGATAGCAAGAGAGTTGGCTAAAGACGGCACGCTCAAGAGTTTTGGAGAGAAAAGAAAGAAGGGATACTGGTCTGTAGTTGTTGACATCAGAGGGATCGAGTGTTGGTTTTTTGAGAAGGGGTGCAACTCTCGCTCTCTTGAAGACGGAAGGGACATAGCCAGCGGTCAAGGATGAGTTGATCAGCGAGGTGAGGTAAGGGAGAAGGTCACCGGAGATGGTCTGGAGAAGAGAGGAGGGGATAGGGTCAAGCGGGCAGGTTTTTGGGCGGCCGGCCGTCACAAGTTGCAAGATTTTATCTGGAGAGAGAGGGGAGAAAGAAGTCAAAGCATAGGGTAGGGCAGTGTGAGCAGGACCAGCAGTGTCATTAGACTTAACAAACGAGGATCGGATGTCGTCAACCTTCTTTTCAAAATGGTTGACGAAGTCATCCACAGAGAGGGAGGAGGGAGGGGGAGGAGGAGGAGGATTCAGCAGGGAGGAGAAGGTGGCAAAGAGCTTCCTAGGGTTAGAGGCAGATGCTTGGAATTTAGAGTGGTAGAAAGTGGCTTTAGCAGCAGAAACAGATGAAGAAAATGTAGAGAGGAGGGAGTGAAAAGATGCCAGGTCCGCAGGGAGTCTAGTTTTCCTCCATTTCCACTCAGCTGCCCGGAGCCCTGTTCTGTGAGCTCGCAATGAGTCATCAAGCCACGGAGCTGGAGGGGAGGACCGAGCCGGCCGGGAGGATAGGGGACATAGAGAGTCAAAGGATGCAGAAAGGGAGGAGAGGAGGGTTGAGGAGGCAGAATCAGGAAATTGGAGGGAGAAGGATGGGGCAGAGGGAAGAGATGATAGGATGGAAGAGGAGAGAGTAGAGGGGGAGAGAGAGAGCGAAGGTTGCGACGGCGCATTACCATCTGAGTAGGGGCAGAGTGAGTAGTGTTGGAGGAGAGCGAGAGAGAAAAGGATACAAAGTAGTGGTCGGAGACATGGAGGGGAGTTGCAGTGAGATTAGTAGAAGAACAGCATCTAGTAAAGATGAGGTCAAGCGTATTGCCTGCCTTGTGAGTAGGGGGGGGGGCGGTGAGAGGGTGAGGTCAAAAGAGGAGAGGAGTGGAAAGGAGGCGGCAGAGAGAAATGAGTCAAAGGTAGACGTAGGGAGGTTGAAGTCCCCCAGAACTGTGAGGGGTGAGCCATCCTCAGGAAAGGAACTTATCAAGGCGTCAAGCTAATTGATGAACTCTCCAAGGGAACCTGGAGGGCGATAAATGACAAGGATGTTAAGCTTGAATGGGCTAGTGACTGTGACAGCATGGAATTCAAATGAGGAGATAGACAGATGAGTCAGGGGAAAAATAGAGAATGTCCACTTGGGAGAGATGAGGATTCCTGTGCCACCACCCCGCTGACCAGATGCTCTCGGGGTATGCGAGAACACATGGTCAGACGAGGAGAGAGCAGTAGGAGTAGCAGTGTTTTCAGTGGTAATCCATGTTTCCGTCAGCGCCAAGAAGTCGAGGGACTGGAGGGTAGCATAGACTGAGATGAACTCTGCCTTGTTGGCCACAGAACAGCAGTTCTAGAGGCTTCCTGAGACCTGGAACTCCACGTGGGTCGTGCGTGCAGGGACCACCAGGTTAGAGAGGCAGCAAAATTACATTTTATTAGCTGCTTCATTACATGAGTTGCATGTTCAATAATAGGCTATAGCCTTTTAACTGTAAGACTATAGGCTTGCTATTGTTGCATGTTTCCATTAAGCTGTTAACCTCTACGGGATCGGTGTCCCGTATACGGGACGGTTGAGCTAACATGCGCTAATGTGGTTAGCATGACTGTTGTAAGTAACAGCAAACTTTCCAGGACATAGACATGTCTTATATGGGCAGAAAGCTTAAATTATTGTTAATCTAACTGCACTGTCCAATTTACATTAGCCATTTCAGTGAAAAAATACTGAGGAGAGTGCACAACAACAAAAAACGTATCACGGCAACTGGTTTGATATATTCACCTCTGAAGGTAAATAATGTACTTACATTCAGTAATCTTGCTCTGATTTGTCATCCTAAGGGTCCCAAAGATAAAATGTAGCATCGTTTTGTTTGATAAAATCATTTTTTATATTCAAATGTAGGAACTGGGTTTTACAGTTTGAACCCCTGCTGTCTCTGGCTCCACACCCACCCCGCCCGGCCATCTAGATGTGTGAAAGTTAGTGTATAAGCTAATGATCCATCATGTATGACATTCCTGGGAGTGTGTAAACTTACAAAAATGATATGGTAATACAAAATATATATATGTTCTCTATAGTTATGTACTTGGAAATGTATCAATTACATTTCCAAGTACATAATAGTCCAGTATTGCAATGCTTCACTGGATCAATCCGAAACGTCACACACTGCTGCCATCTGTTGGCCAAAATCTAAATTGCGCCTAAACTGCAATATTATATTGTGGCCTTTCTCTTGCATTTCAAAGATGGAACAAAAAACACAAAAATGCATATTTTTTGTTTGTATTATCTTTTACCAGATCTAATGTGTTATATTCTCCTACATTAATTTCACAGTTACAAACTTCAAAGTGTTTCCTTTCAAATCGTATCAAGAATATGCATAGCCTTGCTTCAGGTCCTGAGCTACAGGCAGTTAGATTTGGGTATGTCATTTTAGGTGAAAATTGAAAAAAAAGGGTCCGATCCATAAGAGGTTAATTAATGAAACATTTCCGTTCCTTGTATGCATGCATACTGTTAGGCAAATCAGTTTGTTGTCCGGTTAATGAGGGTAGGTTCGCCAGCAGCAAAATATACCGAAATGTGCATCCCTATTTCAAACTTTGGGCGACTCACGATATATCACTACATTTTAAAAGTTCTCTGAATAAGTTTTGTTGCACAATTAAAAAGGTCAAAACACAAAATTATACCTAAATATAAGCCTTCCACAGCCACACTAATAATTACATTATTTTATCAAAATAGTTTAACCTTTTTTTGCAATAATCACTATTCTGGCTTTCATGTCTGTCTATGAAAATTCCCTTTTTGTAACAAATTGAATCAGAACTATCCACAACGCACATCCACTAATAATGACCAACATCTTGTAGCAGTCATTATAGAAAATTAACACGGGCCTCATAAACAAATCTCTCAAGCACAAGCCCACGTGTTAGTGATTAGCCAGCTAATCTTTATATTTAAAGGCAAGCCAACTTGGATCTATTTGCTTGCTAAGACGGTAGAACAGTTGAACTGTTATGAACACACCCTCCTGGCCGCCTCCAATTGTTTGAACACCTGTTCACTTTAAGATATTGAAATCAAGTAGCCTACCTGGATAAGATGCTTATTTCTCAGAATAACAACAAGTTGGCAATTCCTTATATAAATGCGTATTTTTGTGCTCATTGCACATTTATAACACACAGACTAGACAGCTGACAGCCTGTGGCTAGATTGCTGCTAGCTGTACTGAGCATTACTTTACCACATGTTCATTGACACTCTCGTTTTGGTCTGCTCTGTTCTACATGTTGGAAGTTGAGACATAAAAAGGGTATAGTTAGAAAGGCTAACTTCTCCTCTATTACAGTAAAATAATGTCTCTGTGTTTCTGTGTCCATATGACCGGTTCTGTTGGACCAAACCTCAAATGCAAATAGCGAGTTTAAACAAATCAAATCAAATTTTATTTGTTACATTTTTCGTAAACAACAAGTGTAGATTTACAGTGAAATGCTTACTTACGGGCCCTTCCCAACAATGCAGAGAGAATTTTTTTTATAAATATTAACACGAGCCGGGGGAGGGGCTTGGTGTCTGTGGAGTGTTAAAGAGGAGGGGCTTGGTGTCTGTGGAGTGTTAAGGAGGAGGGGCTTGGTGTCTGTGGAGTGTTAAGGGGGAGGGGCTTGGTGTCTGTGGAGTGTTAAGGAGGAGGGGCTTGGTGTCTGTGGAGTGTTAAGGAGGAGGGGCTTGGTGTCTGTGGAGCGTTAAGGAGGAGGGGCTTGGTGTCTGTGGAGCGTTAAGGAGGAGGGGCTTGGTGTCTGTGGAGTGATAAGGAGGAGGGGCTTGGTGTCTGTGGAGTGTTAAGGAGGAGGGGCTTGGTGTCTGTGGAGTGTTAAGGAGGAGGGGCTTGGTGTCTGTGGAGTGATATAGGCATTTGGAACATCGCTCTAAAACATTCATTCGATATATTGCCCAGCCCTACACTCATTCTGATATGACGTATCTGACATCACTCTGAACTGATATTCTCATTCTGATATGATAAACACTATACAGTGGGGGAAAAAAGTATTTAGTCAGCCACCAATTGTGCAAGTTATCCCACTTAAAAAGATGAGAGAGGCCTGTAATTTTCATCATAGGTACACGTCAACTATGACAGACAAAATGAGGGAAAAAAATCCAGAAAATCACATTGTAGGATTTTTTATGAATTTATTTGCAAATTATGGTGGAAAATAAGTATTTGGTCAATAACAAAAGTTTCTCAATACTTTGTTATATACCCTTTGTTGGCAATGACACAGGTCAAACGTTTTCTGTAAGTCTTCACAAGGTTTTCACACACTGTTGCTGGTATTTTGGCCCATTCCTCCATGCAGATCTCCTCTAGAGCAGTGATGTTTTGGGGCTGTCGCTGGGCAACACGGACTTTCAACTCCCTCCAAAGATTTTCTATGGGGTTGAGATCTGGAGACTGCAGGACCTTGAAATGCTTCTTACGAAGCCACTCCTTCGTTGCCCGGGCGGTGTGTTTGGGATCATTGTCATGCTGAAAGTCCCAGCCACGTTTCTTCTTCAATGCCCTTGCTGATGGAAGGAGGTTTTCAGTCAAAATCTCACGATACATGGCCCCATTCATTCTTTCCTTTACACGGATCAGTCGTCCTGGTCCCTTTGCAGAAAAACAGCCCCAAAGCATGATGTTTCCAACCCCATGCTTCACAGTAGGTATGGTGTTCTTTGGATGCAACTCAGCATTCTTTGTCCTCCAAACACGACGAGTTGAGTTTTTACCAAAAAGTTATATTTTGGTTTCATCTGACTATATGACATTCTCCCAATCCTCTTCTGGATCATCCAAATGCACTCTAGCAAACTTCAGACGGGCCTGGACATGTACTGGCTTAAGCAGGGGGACACGTCTAGCACTGCAGGATGAGTCCCTGGCGGCGTAGTGTGTTACTGATGGTAGGCTTTGTTACTTTGGTCCCAGCTCTCTGCAGGTCATTCACTAGGTCCCCCCGTGTGGTTCTGGGATTTTTGCTCACCGTTCTTGTGATCATTTTGACCCCACGGGGTGAGATCTTGCGTGGAGCCCCAGATCGAGGGAGATTATCAGTGGTCTTGTAATGGTGTTGTCTAATGCAAGAAATAGACCTCTGAACCTTTCACCTGTTACTACCTGTCAGGGCAAGGAGATTGAGGTTGTAACCTCATATAAATATCTTGGAATTCTAATTGATGACGGCCTCTCTTTTAAATTGCATATTCAACAACTTAAAAAAATTGAAGCTGAAATTGGGATTTTATTTTAGGAATAAGGCCTGTTTTTCTTTTGAAGCCAGAAGGAGGCTAGTATCAGCTACATTTATGCCTTTACTAGACTATGGGGATATTTTATATATGAATGCTTCCGCTCAGTGTTTGAGATCAATTGACACTATCATGGTACTTTGAGATTTATTTTAAACTGCAAAACCCTTACGCACCACTGTACTTTGTATACCAGGGTGGGCTGGCCTTCTCTAGTCACTCGTAGGCTCAGTCACTGGTATACTTTTATTTACAAAGCCATTTTGGGTTTACTACCTTTTTATTTGGGCATTTTTATTGTTCAGAAATGTGGTGGGTACTCTCTTCGTTCACTGGACTTTATCCTGCTAACTGTTCCAAATGTCCGAACTGAATTTGGTAAAAGGTCTATTATGTACTTTGCGCCATCGTCTTGGAACACCTTACAAAATAATTTTAAACTGGAAGAACTTGTCCCGATTGGGGTTTTTAAATCTCTGATGAAGGATTTTGAGGCTGATTCCCTGACCTGTCAATGTTTTTAATTTGCTGTTTTTGATATTGTTATACTCTTGTGAATTCATGAATGGTTTTTACTAGATTACTTGTAGTTTTTCATGTTGTATGTCTGTAATTTTTTGTAATGACTTGGTGCTGCCTATCTTGGCCAGGACGCTCTTGAAAAAGAGATTTTAAATCTGAATGAGCCCTTCCTGGTTAAATAAAGGTTAAATAAATAAAAATGTCTTCCATTTCCTAATAATTGCTCCCACAGTTGATTTCTTCAAACCAAGCTGCTTACCTATTGCAGATTCAGTCTTCCCAGCCTGGTGCAGGTCTACAATTTTGTTTCTGGTGTCCTTTGACAGCTCTTTGGTCTTGGCCATAGTGGAGTTTGGAGTGTGACTGTTTGAGGTTTATACTGATAACAAGTTCAAACATCTGCCATTAATACAGGTAACGAGTGGAGGACAGAGGAGCCTCTTAAAGAAGAAGTTACAGGTCTGTGAGAGCCAGAAATCTTGCTTGTTTGTAGGTGACCAAATACTTATTTTCCACCATAATTTGCAAATAAATTCATTAAAAATCCTACAATGTGATTTTCAGGATTTTTTTTCTCTCAATTTGTCTGTCATAGTTGATGTGTACCTATGATGAAAATGACAGGCCTCTCTCATCTTTTTAAGTGGGAGAACCTGCACAATTGGTGGCTGACTAAATACTTTTTTTCCCCACTGTATATACAGCAGTATGTGGACACACTCATCAGAAATGGGTACAGATAGATACTTTTGTATATATAGTGTATGTTGACACCCCTTCAAATTAGTGGATTCGGCCATTTCAGCCACACCTGTTGCTGACAGGTGTATAAAATCGAGCACACAGCCACACAATCTCCATAGACAAACATTGGCAGTAGAATGGCCTTACTGAAGAGCTCAGCGACTTTCAACGTGGCAACGTCATAGGATGCCACCTTAACAACAAGTCAGTTCGTCAAATTTCTGCCCTGCTAGAGCTGCCCCGGTCAACTGTAAGCGCTGTTATTATGAAGTGGAAACGTCTAGGAGCAACAACGGCTCAGCCGCAAGGTGGTAGGCCACACAAGCTCACAGAACGGGAACACGAGTGCTGAAGCACATAGCGCGTAAAAATGGTCTGTCCTCGGTTGCAACACTCACTACCGAGTTCCAAACTGCCTCCGGAAGCAACGTCAGAACAAGAACTGTTCGTCGGGAGTCTTCATGAAATGGGTTTCCATGGCCGAGCAGCCGCACACAAGCCTAAGGTCACCATTCGCAATGCCAAGCGCCAGCTGGAGTGGTGTAAAGCTCGCCACCATTGGACTCTGAAGCAGTGGAAACGCGTTCTGTGGAGTGATGAATCACATTTCACCATCTGGTTGTCCGACGGACAAATCTGGGTTTGGCGGACGCCAAGAGAACGCTATAGTGCCAACTGTAAAGTTTGGTGGAGGAGGAATAATGGTCTGGGGCTGTTTTTCATGGTTCAGGCTAGGCCCCTTAGTTCCAGTGAAGGGAAATCTTAACGCTACAGCATACAATGACATTCTAGACGATTCTGTGCTTCCAACTTTGTGGCATCAGTTTGGGGAAGGCCCTTTCCTGTTTCTGCATCACAATGCCCCTGTGCACAAAGCGAGGTCCATACAGAAAAGGTTTGTCGAGATCGGTGTAGAAGAACTTGACTGGCCTGCACAGAGCCCTGACCTCAACCCCATCGAACACCTTTGGGATGAATTGGAACACCGACTGCAAGCCAGGCCTAATCGCCCAACATCAGTGCCCGACCTCACTAATGCTCTTGTGGCTGAATGGAAGCAAATCCCCGCAGCAATGTTCCAACATCTAGTGGAAAGCCTTCCCAGAAGAGTGGAGGCTGTTATAGCAGCAAAGGGGGGACCAACTCCATATTAATGCCCATGATTTAGGAATAAGATGTTAGACGAGCAGGTGTCCACATACTTTTGGTCATGTAGCGCACCTAAAGGTTAGGGGTCAGGGTTACTCACAGTGGTAGCGCTGTGGTCCACCAGCAGAGGGTTAGGGGTTAAAGGTTACTCACAGTGGTAGCGCTGTGGTCCACCAGCAGAGGGTTAGGGGTTAAAGGTTACTCACAGTGGTAGCGCTGTGGTCCACCAGCAGAGGGTTAGGGGTTAAAGGTTACTCACAGTGGTAGCGCTGTGGTCCACCAGCAGAGGTTTCTTCATGTAGGAGCCCAGCAGGATCTTTCCATTAGAGAAGGCTTCAGCCAGCAGGTCCATCTTGTAACCCAGAGCTCTGTCTCGGTACGAGAACCACTGGAAATGATCTGGGCTGATCTGGCCTCCCTCTGACGACAACAACACAACACAACATTACACTATTGTTGACCTATTGCCCCATCTCTGTCTGTTTGTACGTACGTTTCCCGGTGGCAGGCCAGAGCAGAGCCAGCCAGTCGGCGAGGTTGGCCTTGTCCTCCAGCTGCAGTGTGATGGCTCTAAGAGGAGGAGCACAAACAGCCACAGTCACAGCCTCAGGATCTGACAGCACGATACCAGGAGGGACAGACGGATGGACAGACGGATGGATAGACAGATGGGGCGTCACTCTGGATGACGGGAGCCCTGTCATGGAGAGGTCAGGGTTAGAGGTCAGAGGTCAGAGGTATAACAAGATAGTATTATATAAATAAAGGATTGTAACGTTTCTGGGTTGGCTCTGCATTCATCTTGGAACCAGATCGGTCCAATGTTTCTAACTACAGTCCTTCAGAAAGGGTTAGGGTTAGTACACTCCTTCAGACAGTATTCACACTCCTTCAGAAAGTATTCACACTCCTTCAGAAAGTATTCACACTCCTTCAGAAAGTATTCACACTCCTTCAGAAAGTACTTCAGACAGTATTCACACTCCTTCAGACAGTATTCACACTCCTTCAGACAGTATTCACACTCCTTCAGACAGTATTCACACTCCTTCAGACAGTATTCACACTCCTTCAGACAGTATTCACACTCCTTCAGACAGTATTCACACTCCTTGACGTTTTCCACATTTAGTTGTTACAGCCTGATTTTAAAATGGATTCAATAGAGATTTTTTTTGTCACTGGCCTACACACAATAACCCATAATGTCAAAGTGGAATTATGTTTAAATTCTTTTTACAAATAGATGAAAAGCTGAAATGTCTTTAGTCAATAAGTATTCAACCCCTTTGTTATGGCAAGCCTAAATAAGTTCAGGAGTAACAATTTGCTTAACGAGTCACATAAGTTGTGTGGACTCACTCTGTGTGCAATAATAGTGTTAACATGATTTTTGAATGACTACCTCATCTCTGTACCGGTCAGGGATTTCACCATGAGGCCATGGTGACTAAAACAGTTAGAGTTGAATGGACCAGACCAGACCATCTTAATACTATTTAATTGACCAGACCAGACCAGACCAGACCATCTTAATACTATTTAATGGACCAGACCATCTTAATACTATTTAATGGCTGTGATAGGAGAAAACTGAGGATGGATCAACAACATTGTAGTTACTCCACAATACTAACCTAAATGACAGTGTGAAAAGAAAAGAAGGAAGCCTGTACAGAATAAAAATATTCTAAAACATGCATCCGGTTTGCAATAAGGCACTAAAGTAAAACTGCAAAACATTTGGTAAAGTAATTAACTAGAGGAAAACCTGGTTCAGTCTGCTTTCCACCAGACACTGGGAGGTGAATTCACCTTTCAACAGGACAATAACCTAAAACACAAGGCCAAATCTACACTGGAGTTGCTTACCAAGAAGACAGTGAATGTTCCTGAGTGGCCTAGTTACAGTTTTGACTTAAATCTACTTAAATCTATGGCAAGACCTGAAAATGGCTGTCTAGCAATGATCAACAACTAACTTGACAGAGCTTGAAGAATTTTGAAAAGAATAATGGGCAAACGTTGTACAATCCAGGTGTGGAATGCTCTTAGAGACTTACCCAGAAAGACTCACAGCTGTAATCGCTGCCAAAAGGTACTTCTACAAAGTATTGACTCAGAGGTGTGAATACTTATGTGAATTAGACATTTCAGTATTTCATTGTCAATAAATTAGCAACCATTTCTAAAAACATGTTTTCCCTTTGTCATTACGGGGTACTGTGTGTAGATGGGGGAGATTTAATTTGGATCCATTTTTAACTCAACAAAATAAGTCAAGAGGTTTGAATACTTTCTGAAGGCACTGTAGTTTAAATGTGTTAAATTAAATCAAACTTTATTTAAAGTGCATTTAAAATCCCAACACACTTTAAATGAAAACAATCTAATTAAAAAAGTCAAAGCAAACAGGAAGCAGTAAGCAAACAGGAAGCAGTAAGGCACAATGCTCTGCACTTACAGATGTCCTCATGCTCTTCACAATCCTCCAGTTCAATCATGGAAGACGGTCCGCTTTCGAAACTTTCTAACCTGTTGACAAAAAGGAATGGATCTCCTGACATCACGTTGGACAACAGTCACTCATAACGTTGTTTAGAAGAGAAGCAACAGTAAGAAATACCCTATATATATATACAGCAGTATGTGGAAACCACTTCAAATTAGTGGATTCTGCTATTTCAGCCTCACCCGTTGTTGACAGGTGTATTAAATCGAGCACACAGCCATGCAATCTCCATAGACAAACATTGGCAGTAGAATGTCCTTAATGAAGAGCTCAGCGACTTTCAACGTGGCACCGTCATAGGATGACACCTTTCCAACAAGTCCGTTCGCCCTGCTAGAGCTGCCCCGGTCAACTGTCAGTGCTGTTATTGTGAAGAGGTCTAGGAGCAACAACAGCTCAGCCATGAAGTGGTAGGCCACACAAGCTCACAGAACGGGACCGCCGACTGCTGAAGCGTGTAAAACTTGTCTGTAAGAAAGATTTCTTTATACTATCCCAGGTATTCATTAAAGAGGTGGGGTTTCAAGTGTCTCTGGAAGGTGGTGAGTGACTCCGCTGTCCTGGCGTCGTGAGGGAGCTTGTTCCACCATTGGGGTGCCAGAGCAGCGAACAGTTTTGACTGGGCTGACCGGGAACTATGCTTCCGTAGAGGTAGGGGAGCTAGCAGGCCAGAGGTGGATGAACGTAGTGCCCTCGTTTGGGTGTAGGGACTGATCAGAGCCTGAATGTAAGGAGGTGCCGTTCCCCTCACAGCTCCATAGGCAAGCACCAGGGTCTTGTAGTAGATGCGAGCCTCAACTGGAAGCCAGTGGAGTGTGCGGAGGAGCGGGGTGACGTGAGAGAACATGGGAAGGTCGAACACCAGACGGGCTGCAGCGTTCTGGATAAGTTGTAGGGGTTTAATGGCACAGGCAGGGAGCCCAGCCAACAGCGAGTTGCAGTAATCCAGACGGGAGATGACAAGTGCCTGGATTAGGACCTGGCCGCTTTCTGTCTTTCAAGTCAGTTTATGAAAATGCCCTTTTTTGTTACAAATGTAACTTGAACCATGAATAAACACATTCACTAATAATGACTAACTTCTTGTAGCAGGCATTAGAGGCTATAGAACAATCTCTCAAGCCCACGTGCTAGTGAATAGCCAGCTAATCTTTACCTGGATGTATTTGCTTGCTAACAAGGTTCAACAGTTGAATTGTTATGACCACACCCTTCTGTCTGTCTCCAACTGTTTGAACAGCATGCTAGCCTGTCCACTTTGTTCAGATGTTGAAATCAAGTGGCCTACCTTATTTCTCAGAATGAGAACGAGTTGCCAATTCCTTATATAATTGTTTTATGCTTATGCACATTTATAAACAGACTAGACAGCTAGGATAACAGTCTTTGGCTAAAATGCTGCTAACGGTACGTGGTACCACAATGCCGCGCGCGACAAACTGAGCATTAATTTTCCAGAATCAATGTTCATTGATACTCTGGTTTTAGTAGTGTCTGCTCTGTGCGCAATTTGAGGAGTTGAGACATAAAAAGCGTATCGTTAAAAAACGTAACTTCTCTATTATAGTAAAATGTCTCAATGTGTTTGTGTCCATATGACCGATTCTGTTGGACCAAACCTCAAAATGCAAATAGCGAGTTGAAACCGCTCGTCAGAGAGGAAGATGTGATATCACAACTTTGTTGGCGTGAGAGGCAGGGGGAGGGGCTTGGTGTGTAAACTATAGAGGAAGAGGCGAAGCGCTAGAATCTGTCCAAAAATAAGGGTAATGTGTTTATATGGGCTTATTTTGGACCTATTCTTTTTGCCTGCCTTCCCACCTCTGGGCTGACGACTCCCATTGTTAGGGAGGAGACGTGCATCTCGTCAGTATATAGATCTCTGAGCAAAAGAGACCAGAAAAAAAACAATGAGAAAAAGCTGATAAAAACTAAAAACTAAACCATGATTCATGCGATACAGGCATTTGGAATATCGCTCAAAAACTCACATTCTAATTAATCAAATTCATTTGATATATCGCCTAGTCAGAAGTAACAGTGTTGAAAAGAGAAGCAACAGTCAGAAGTAACAGTGTTTAGAAGGAACATTTAGAAGTAAAGGTGTTGAGAAGCAACAAACAGAAGTAAGTGTTGAGAAGCAACAGTCAGAAGTAACAGTGTTTAGGAGTGTACTTACGTGTTGTCTGAGAGTCGGTTGTTGCTTTGGGAGAAGTCTTGGCGTCTGGTCTTTTTCCCCAGCTTTCCAACAGGCTCTATGTAGACAGTATTGGCACTCAGATCCACAAGGCTGGAGCTCCTGTCACTGGCTGGGTCCTGGGAGGGGTCCTTAGCTGGACCAGTGCTGAGGCTGACGCTGGGACTCTGGGCTGACTGCTCTTCAGGGAATAGGGCTTTCCTCCCTGAAGTCTGCAACGTGCTTCTGACAGTGGCCACCGGGAGCGCTTCTCTGCCCGAGGAGAAGATGGCGCCAAAGGTGGCCAGAGAGCGCTTGACCGTCTTGGGAGTGGAGAGGTCCTTCCTCTTCACCAGGGTCTGAACTGCTCCAGGTCGAGGTGAGGAGGCTGTGTTGCCGTTCTGAGGAGGTCGCAGGGACTTAGCAGGCCTGGTCCGGACTGGTCTGGGCTTGGACTTACTTCTCACCACCTTGCGTTTTGATGGCCCGTCCTCCTGCCCTGACTCCACAGAGGAATGTCTTGCTGGTTTAGATGTAGTTGTCTTGTTATTCTGTTTGGACTTGTTGTCTGTCTCTGTGAGCTGTGTGTTGACAGGACTGATGAGCCACCAGGGACCAGGCTCGGTCCTCTTCCTCTTCCCTGCTAACTGGGAGGAGTCAGCCTCACCAGTAGGGGCGGGGCAGACCTCCTGGGCCTTACAATTGGCTGGAACCTTAGAGATGACTCGTCTCTGTCCTGTTGGTGCCAACTGTAGAACTGTGGAGGAAAGACAACATTACATCTAGCCTTTTATGTAAACTACATTTTTTCCCATTGATTGTTTTGTGAATGTTTTTTATATATTTTTTTATTTGTTGAGAGCTCTTACAAAACATATTCCTATACCTACAAATGGCATGATACAACTTGAACTTGTGATGAACGTTGTAGTCAGAAAAACCATCATGATGTGTGATGTCAGCTGTCAGGGGATATTACCTGGAGAAACATCCTGGTCTGCCGCCTGGTCTTCAGCTGATGATTGGTCTGCAGCCGCTTCACTCTCCTCCTCCATGGTGACGGGCTCCTCCCCAGCTCGACCTGACAGTCTCCTGGTCTTCCCAGACTGCCGGCCTCGTCCTCGGCTCGTCTTGGGGTTCACCTTGTCACCTTGGATACCAGCTTTGGATTTAGAGATTCTGGGAACTTTCTTTTCTGTTTTGGTGTGGCTAGGTTTAGGCTTGGCCCCTCCTCCTGGTGCCTCTTGTTCCAGGTCACCTGCTGTCGTTGGTTCAGATAACAGGTTGTTGACTTTCTTCTTGTCTTGTTCTATGTGGTCTGCCTCGAGGTCAACATGATTAACAGGCCCATCACCCTAAGGTCCTACCCCCTGGGGACTAGAGTCCCTCTCCTTCCTGGTTGTAGGATTCTTTCCCTTCTTCTCTTTAGTTGTCCGAGGTCTGTCTGTCCCTCCTGATCTCTGATTGGCTGTAGCCTTGGTGAGTATGTCTGCTGAGGCATTGTCACTACTGTGTGATTGGTTCTGCTGCTTTGGTCGTGGTTTGGCTGTGGTCCTGATGGGGTCAAACTTCCAGCGAAGGGAGAACCAGGGAGGCTCATAATCCTCCAGGATCAGGAAGTCATCCTCCAGCTCGGTGAGAGGAGGTTCTCTCACTGGAGACGCCAGGGCTTTCCTAGGACTGAACAGAAACAGGGCTTTAACCCTCTGACCTATAACCCTAGCCTCTAACCCTTTCCTAGGGCTGACCAGAAACACAGCATTGACCACAGCCTCTGACCTCTAACCCTTTCCTAGGGCTTATGAGTGAGAAAGTTAGACGCACAAATATCATACCCCAAAAATGCTAAACTCCCCTGTTATTGTAATGGTGAGAGGTTAGCATGTCTTGGTGGGATATTTGTGCGTCTAACTTTCTCACTCATCATTATTCATGATTCATTCAGGACTATCCGTAATCATGGTAGTATCCACATTAATGTAGTAGTGTTTCAAAACATATTCTCTTCTGATTTACAAAAGAAGTGTCTCCAAAATGACAATGATTTACCATAAAATGGGGGGACAACGTAAAAAGGGCAGTAATTTCTAAACGGTCTAAACCCGATATGGATGAAAATACCCTCAAATTAAAGCTGACAGTCTGTACTTTAACCTCAGTCATTGTATCATTTCAAATCCAAAGTGCTGGAGTACAGAGCCAAGACAACAAAATAATTGTCACTGTCCCAATACTTTGAGCTCCCTGTATTCTGCCCTGTAGCAAAGAGAAAATGTTGCGGTTTTAAAGCTAATTTGCTGCAATTATATGCATTTAGCCATGCAGTGTTCTTTTGGTCACACATAAAATATAAACTGACAGTACAAAACATTAAGAACACCTTCCTAATATTGAGTTGCACCCCCTTTTGCCCTCAGAACAGCCTCAATTCATCGGAGCACGGACTCTACAAGGTGTCGAAAGCGTTCCACAGAGATGCTGGCCCATGTTGACTCCAATGCTTCCCACAGTTGTGTCAAGTTGTCTGGATGTCCTTTGGGGGGTGGACCATTATTGATACACACAGGAAACTACTGAGCATGAAAAACCCAGCAGCGTTGCAGTTCTTGACACAAACTGGTGCGCCTGGCATGACTCCGGTCTCCTCTCCTTCATCTACACTGACTGAAGTGGATTTAACAAGTGACATCAATAAGAGATCATAGCTTTCACCTGGATTCACCTGGTCCCTCTATGTCAGATGCCATACACACCGTCTGCCCGTTTCAGTTGAAACCATGATTCATCGCTGAAGAGCACACTTCACCAGTGTGCCAGTGGCCATTGAAGGTGAGCATTTGCCCACTGAAGTCAGGTCAAGACCCTGGTGAGGACGACGAGCACGCAGATGAGCTTCCCTGAGACAATTTCTGACAGTTTGTGCAGAAATTATTCGGTTGTGCAAACCCAGTTTAATCAGCTGTCCTGGTGGCTGGTCTCAGACGATCCCGCAGGTGAAGAAGCCGGATGTGGAGGTCCTAGACTGGCCGGTTGGACGTACTGCCAAAATCTCTAAAACAATGTTGGAGGTGGCTTATGGTAATGAAATGAACATTAAATATTCTGGCAAAAGTTCTGGTGGACATTCCTGCAGTCAGCATGCCAATTGCACACTCCCTCAAAACTTGAGACATGTGGCATTGTGTTGTGTGACAAAACTGCACATTTTAGAGTGCCCTTTAATTGTCCCCAGCACAAGGTGCACCTGTGTAATGATCATGCTGTTTAATCAGCTTCATGATATGCCACACCTGTCAGGTGGATGGATTATCTGGGCAAAGGAGAAATGCTCACTAAAAGGGATGTCAAAATGTGCGCACAACATTTGAGAAAATATACTTTTTGTGCATATGAAAGATTTCTGGGATCTTTTATTTCAGCTCATGAAACATGGGACCAACACTTTACATGTTGCGTTTATGTTTTAGTTCAGGACTGTATGTCATTTATGGTGAGTTTGGTCATTTACAAGAGAATGAAAAGGTTTTGATGCTTGTCTGCTCTGATGTCCTCTGTAGCTCAGCTGGTAGAGCACGGCGCTTGTAACGCCAAGGTAGTGGGTTCGATCCCCGGGACCACCCATACACAAAAATGTACGCACGCATGACTGTAAGTCGCTTTGGATAAAAGCGTCTGCTAAATGGCATATTAATTAATTAATTAATTAATTAAAATGCAGCATGTGTACACGCTGTGTCTGGAGTCGGTAGGGCAACGGGCCTGACTGAGAGAAGATGGGGGAGGAGCAGACTGGGGGAGGAGCAGACTGGGGGAGGAGCAGACTGGGGGAGGAGCAGACTGGGGGAGGAGCAGACTGGGGGAGGCGCAGACTGGGGGAGGCGCAGACTGGGGGAGGAGCAGACTGGGGGAGGAGCAGACTGGGGGAGGAGCAGACTGGCCCGAGAACAGAGGAGAGAAAATGCAAGGAAATTAAAAATGTTGGCAGCTGTACAGAGAACTCATCCAAAGGGCTTTGACCTCTCAAATACGGCAGAAAGCTTACACAATAAGATGCACCGTCACCTTATTAATTCAGAAACGTACTAAGATAACGTGACCCCTAAGTTTAACTTGCTAGTTAACGCAGAATTCCTCATTTCTATAATATAATATGCCATTTAGCAGACGCTTTTATCCAAAGTGACTTACAGTCATGCGTGCGTACATTATAAAAAAAAAAAATGGTGTATGGGTGGTCCTGGGGATCGAACCCGTTACAAGCACCGTGCTCTACCAACTGAGCTACAGAGGACCACTTTTTCACGAAAGGAACAAATATAAAACGTGTAAGAAATCTCTAAATGCAGATCTAAAATGGTTCTTATTGTCATTTCTGCATCAGACTATTTTTGTGCTTCAATTGCACTTTGCACTGATGAGATTCAGGAACTGGCAGACAGCGCTCTGACTGATGTGGAGCTTTTTTCTCAGGTACTTTTCTCAGTGTAGACAGTCTACTTTTCTCCATAAAATTCAAGATTTACTTGAAACAAAACATTCGGAACTGTAGCCCATGGGTCTCCCGGTCGCGGCCGGCTACGACAGAGCCTGGATTTGAACCAGGATCTCTAGTGGCACAGCTAGCACTGCGATGCAGTGCCTTAGACCACTGCGCCACTCACAGACTGAGTATTGCTGAGTATTGCTGACCAGAGCCTTCTCTAACAAAGTCAAAACGTTCTTTAATGTCCCACCCTCAGATACAGATGGTGCCTGGTCTGGTTCACGGCCACATTGAGAAAAAGATGACACATTAGGTCTTTTCACAGGACCCTCCTGAGGGCAGTCAAAAACGGCAGCCACCTGCTGTGGAAGTTGTGTTCTACATGCTTTACGTTCCCTTAACAGTTCATCCAACCGATCCTGTACCTCACTGGCTGTCCAGTCACCAATGGGTTTGCTCTTGAACACTTGGGCCAACTCTTTATCAGGACAGTTGCATACAAACATGACTGCCAACTCTGAGCACTGATTGGGTAAGGTCCTGCCCTCACTCACAAGGTACTGTTCGGCTGCCTCTGCAGCTTTGTTAAGCCTAATCCAGAAATCTATTGGACCCTCATTAGCATATGGTTTGATTGAATAGAAATCAGCTAATGGCATACCTGAGCAGACAGTATCCCCAAAGTGTTGCTTGAAAACACTGAACACCGCCTTAACGTCTGTGACAACAAGGTTGTTACGCTTCCAGACTTTGGTCACATCCCGTGCCCTCCCCATGAGCCTAGACATCACCTCCCCAACATTCCCAGACCCAGTGTAACCCCTCTTCTCTAGGTAGACTTCCATTAACTCCTCCCACTCCAGGACAGAGTACTTATCTGAGCCATCACCCCTAAAAAGAGGTGGAGCACTAACATCTGACCTCACAACCAGATTCAGCTTGGACGCATCAATAAAGGTTGACCCACACTGCTCAGGCAGGGGAAACTGCTGGGGTTGGTGAGGGGGACGGGCAGGAGAAAGACTTGAAACCCCAGGCTGCAGTAAACTCGCTCTGATAGATTCTCCTATCTCTGAACCAATCTGCTTAATAAGGTCACTAAGCTGACTCGGAGGCGTCCCATTATCACCGAGCACTGTGGATGATGGTACATCAAAAGACAGAGGTGGGATACCCTGGTCAGGTGGAACAAACAGCCTACCCCTCCCAGTGCTTGCAAACTCAGGACTAGCAAACGCTCTACTCCCAGGAGCTGACTGTACAATTGGTGTAAATGGAAGGACACCCCTCCCTCTACCCACACTAAAATCCCCAGCATAACACGTCTTATGGATTTGAGAATCTTCCATGGCTCAACAGAGCACTAAAATACAATGTAATTTAGTGCATTCAAATACCAAAAAAAATAAATGCTATAAACAAATTCATCCAAAACATACAAATAAGCACGAATACCTGTATCTAATGAATATGCTACATTCACTTTCACTGTTTACAGTATATATTCACTTACAGTAAACCATCAACAAATTCACATGCGCAGGTCGTGCACCTCATCCACATGCACAGCTCCGGCGGTCGGCTTGAGCTGACCAGTCGGCAGGTCACGTAATTAGGACACTGCCACAACTGGAATTCTGATGGTTGGATAATTTTTATTCGACCTGCACACGAAGAGACAACACACAATATGTTAGCTCTTGGTGCAGCCACAGCTCTCGGGCACCTTGCTAGTTGAAGGTCAGGCAAAAGAGAACAGGTGCTGCATGCACACATTCAGTGCCTAACAACACACTATACAATACAAGTAAAATGATATACAACATAATTCTGACAAAATAAATGACATACCTGTACACGAAGAGACAACACACAATAGTTTAGCCCTTGGTGCAGCCACAGCTCTCGGGCACCTGCGTGAGCACATAGACACTCACTCAAACACTGCCCCAAATACTCCCGAGTTATGTTGATAATCACAAGTTTACTGGAGAACGGAGACCAAGTAGAGACTTTCGGACAAGGTGGATGATTGTATAATATAAGGCAGTTTATTCAGAGGTAAAGATATCTGAAAATAGCGTGCACGGGCCCGTTCGTCAACCTCGTAGGGAGATATCTGAGAGCGCGCCCCTAAACATTGTGTGCTGACATTTTATACAATAAAATAAAGTAGGTTGATTCTAGTAGTTCTGATCTCCCCATTGGTCCTGATGAGTTGGTCGAGGTCATATCCATTTCATTGGCTCTGAGTCGGGTTCTCTGTCTTCAGCCTAAGAGAAGGGGTTTTTTGTGTGTGTGTGCTTAACAATGATGATGTGTGTGTATGTGTGTGTATGTGTGTGTATGTGTGTGTGTGTGTGTATGTGTGTAAGTGTGTGTGTATGTGTGTGTGTATGTGTGTGTGTGTGTATGTGTGTGTGTGTATGTGTGTGTATGTGTGTGTGTGTATGTGTGTGTGTGTATGTGTGTGTGTGTGGGGGGGGTGTGTGTATGTCCTCAGGGCAATAACTCGTGAGTTTGGGAGAACTGAGAGACCTATGGCATGGGTGTTGCCCATGGCCACCTGCTGATAAGGCCGACAAGATAGAAGTCTTTGTGCATTGTATTAAGTCCCAAGGCCCCAACACAAGATGGGTTATGCACAAGATTTTAGTCAGACCAAGCTTTAACATAATATATTTACCACGACAAATCCCTCTCTTCACGTCTCCCCAGAGACGTGACCAAGTAACAGTAGAGAAGGAAAACTTAAGACGTGACACAAGCTAACAGTGTAATTGGCAAAATAGGGAAAACTTTATCAGAAGATAAAGTTTTGATTCCCCCTCTTCACGTCTCACAAGAGACGTGACATAAAGCTTAAATGCTGCAATTTGGCAAAATAGGGAAAACTTTATCAGAAGATAAAGTTTTACATTCCCCCTCTTCACGTCTCACAAGAGACGTGACAAAAAGCTTAAATGCTATTCATCATCCAGATATCCTTGGTCAGCATCGTCAATAGCAAGCAAAGGAAACATCTGACCGTTATCTGCAGGATGTGGATCAATAGCGGTGGTTATAATCCTGGTTGTCAGCGTCCGTATGCATGGAATGCAACAGCATCCACAAAGCACTAGAATTGCAGCAAAAACAGAGATGGATACAAGTATAGAAGACACAAGCGTTTTATATTTACCAAACGCATCCATCCAAGAGTCCCACATTGAAGTGTCCACCCCTGAGTGGCTCTTCATCTTACCATTAAGAGTTTGTAACCCTTCCAGGGCAATTATCAAACTGCCATCTGTGGCTGTATTGTTGGGAATAAAGGTACAACATTGTTCACCAAACATAGCACATACTCCTCCTTTTTCAGCCAGGAGCATGTCGACAGCAATACGATTTTGGAAAGCCATGAGAGAGGTTGCAGCCAACTGGCCATGCACCGCCTCAAAACCTTGTTGTGTCCAATTGCCTAATTTTAACATTAATGTATGCAGTTAATTCTATCAACGTTTTTATTAATAGTACAACAGTCAGCACCCAAAAGGACGAGCCCCCAAAAACTGTACTCCATGTACCCATGTTCAAGGGCAGTTTCACAGACAACAAAGAGAGAGTGTTCTTATCGGCCTGTTATGTGAAACAATCCATATCAGTACAGTGCTCCTCATTAATGCATTCCTTCCAAGCTATTCATCACATACAGATCCAAAAAATAAAACCCAACATTTTTATGGTGTCACTCTAAACAGAGTATAATCACCCTTAAGAATAACAGGATATGGAAATTAAATCACAACATTTAATGTTAATAGAAAATAAAAATAATAATTTTAACCCTCTATTCCTCCCCTACACCTAACATGTACTGAGTTGGCTACCAGCCACCCAGGAATCCTTTACCTTCACATCAGGAAGAATAAACAATCACAGTGGTTAGTAAAAACATAAGGTAATAAATGAGCAAGAACTGAAAATAAATGCGTGTATGTATTTTACTAGGCAAAACATGGATCATCCAGCTTGGTCTCAGAGTCAGTAGCAGAGTCACCTGCATCATCCTGGGCCGGTAACAACAGCATCATACCTGACGCCTGCACCACTCCTACCACTGACCTCCTGAGACAAGGGACGATGCAAGCAGCACTACACATTAACAGCAAAAACACAATTACTAGGGTCAGAAATCCAGTAACCACCATAGAAGAGTACTCACCAAACCAGTCACTCAGCCAGGAAATAAGGCAACATCCACAAAGAACAAGTATACCCATAGAGGCCATAACTTCACCCAGAATAGTCACAACAATAGTTTTCCATTTACCAAATATGTTATCAAACCAATCGTTTATGGAGCTATCAATACCAGAGTTCTTAACCAGTTCGTTCGCCAGCGTGGTGATGGTCACTCAAGCGCTTTGGTCACAGGCCCGTCCGGTGCTATATTGTTGGAGATGAAAGTACAACACATATATCCAAACAGAACACAAACCCCGTCCCGCTCAGCCAAAAGCATATCTAAAGCTATTCTATTCTGCCATGTCATTAAGCTAGTTGCCGCTGTCTGCTCAGCTAATCCCTTTATTGCATCACGAGTGTGGTTTATAAATATTTTGCTGGTTATATTAAATATAATTTATCCAATCTACATTTTTATTAATTGTTTGACCACCAGAAAATACTTGATTCAAACCCAGCTGCGATCTGATTGTGGATCCCATCAATATATATCCTTTCATCAAAGGATCCCGGGAGGAGGTCCTACTTTCTATGTGACAACTCACCAATCTCTGACACGTTTGATTGTTTGCGTATGTAGGTGAGTTCACAATCAGTTATCACCACACATCCATCAGATGTCAGCACGGGCCTGGTTTTGGCTCCTATAATCCTCTTGCTGCAACAAAGAGGAGAGATTAGACTAGAAAAACAATTTAGAATCCCCTGTGACTTCAAACTGAGGCAACCCAGGTCGGGATGACTTTGTTATCGGGGGAAACAGATAGTGCAAGTTACCATAAGACTCTTTCACCACATTCCCAGGTGGCTTGCATGGAGGAAAAACCTGACAGAGAGTTAAAGCCTGTCAAGGGGAACGGAGTAGTTGTTAACCCTGGTTTGGCTGTCCCACAGGCAAAACAGTCTTCTTTAGACATAGTTGTTGCCGTATACTGAATCCATTCCAACCACAGGTTAAGATTTCTATACCCCGTTTCCACCTGTACTACTTCCTCCAGGTCTATAGTTTTGCACTATCTTTATCACAGCCCCGGTCTCACTACCTCCCTCAGAGAGGTTTACTCTAGAATTTCCCCTCTCCCTACGTCTAGCTGTCTCCTATGCTTTTTCAACTTGTGTTAGGTTAACTACCACTTCTGGCTGAAACAGGAGGGTCCGTGTGTGTTAGGAATATGGCCCCCACAATCAGACAGCTACCTACCGTCGGGAGACCTGTGAATCCCCACCCTTGCCCTGAGAACATGTCAGATGCCAGAGGCCAACCCATTGCTTTACCTTCTATCGAACTCACACAGGGATGATCAGACAGGGTAAGGGAATCTTCGTTAAGGAGGCAACCCCCGGACCATAGTGGTGATCGGATCTTTCTCCTAACTCTGTGTTTGTTCGTCAGGTGTAGCTGGTTTTGTACAGTGTGTGACATGCACCCAGATGGATCTCTCAGCTTTTCTGCTGGCAAAGGCAGTGCTTGGTAGGGCCCTTCCCGCCAGGCCTGATTCAGTCTCCTGGTTAGATAGAGTGGGTCACCTTCTCCTTTAGTTCACCTGTGGGGCACAAAACCTCTGACATACAGGTGTGGTTAATAAACTATCATACATGTTTTTTTTTAAAAGTATTTTGTCCTCTCCTTCGTATATATTTAATAAAGTATTTTGTCCTCTCCTTCGTATATATTTAATAAAGTATTTTGTCCTCTCCTTCGTATATATTTAATATTTAATCCAACCATCCCCCTCTTTGACACATGATTTGGCCATGTGTCAATATTACCACCTACCTAAACAATCACTTTAGTTAATATCGGTATTTCATTATCCAATTGCCATTCCTCCACTCTCTCTTCTGTTATTTATGGTTCAAATCAAATATTTTATTACCAAATTATAATCTTCTTCACAATTTTCACAGTACTATAAATTACCCTCAACTTAGTAAAATAAACTATCTTAAAGTCTTCCTCTCATGCCTTTAGAATGTACTAGTGTGGATGATTAATTAACACCAGAATGTTAAAACAGAGTTCAGAGGCCATTGAAATCATTTAACGAACTGTTTAATCCCATAGTATACTAAACATTACCATTATTCTAAATATTTCATAAATGTTAGTTATCCCAAGTGTTCATTAAGTCCTCATGACATTCATTCTCATACGAAATCATATATACCCCAAACTCAGCCAAAACCTAAAAAATCCATAAAATTCACTGTGTGCACCTTTAAGACCTATAACCCTTGACCTGCTGATAACCCTCCAAAATTGAAACAACATGACTTTATTAACATCATACTAGGTGTGTTGTTTTCTATTCGAAAACCCCAATTAAAAAACAACAACCAAACAGCCAGGTCATGAGGACTCCTGATTTCCACTCCCAGGTGTTGACTAATAGTCTCACTGTCTCTAATTCAACACAAAACCCCATCATCCAATTAATTTTCATACCCATTACTGTCAATGCCAAATTAGGTTTCTCTGTTCCTGTTGAAGTGCTAAATCAATAGTAGCCAATTCAAACACCTCACAATTTGGATCAAAGGGTTCCTTAGTCTTCCCCCCACTAGAGTCTACTATTTCTCCCTCAAGGACTAGTCATGCCTTATCTTCCTCTTTCTCACACTCAAAGCTGGGGGATGGACTCCTCTCTCCTGTCTGACTTTCTCTCATGATGGATTGCATGTCTCTCTGAGGCTATTACACAATTCAGTTATTTTCCCAACATACTCTCCGTAATCGGCCCATGGCAAAAGTGTCCTATGGGCATCCCCTGAAACCCACTGCCCTCTAACGGCAGCCCAAACCTTACTATTCCTGTTTTGGGGTGGGTCATTCTTTCTACCGCTCTGGCCACGTCCTGATGAGTTCATGGCCTGTCTGCTAAATGGCATATTATTATTATTACTGTATACATCTAAGGTTGCTTGGGCCCCTTTCATTCCCCGCCAATAGATTAGGTAAGGCTGTCAGTGGGTACTGGCCCCCTCAACTCTCTCTCTCTCTCTCTCTCTCACTGCTTATTTCTCCTTTACACACCTTATGTATCTGTTTAAGCATGGATTCGAGTTTATCTCCGTCCAGACGTCCCTCAAAACCATACCTCTCCCTCCACCTGGTTATATAATGGAGATTTAAAGCTATCCCTGGATTCCATTTTAATTATATCAAGCATTTCTCGTCCCCAGTAAATTCTGGGACCTCTTGTGAGGATTTGCCCCCCCCCCATGGTTGGTACTGTTAAAAATCCCTTAGCCACCTCTTCTATATTATAAGTCAATTTAACAAGTAATTCTAAATAGCTTCACACAACACGGGGCGGCAGGTAGCTTAGTGGTTAAGAGCATTGTGCCAGTAACCGAAAGGTCGCCGGTTCTAATCCCCGAGCTGACTAGGTGAAAAATCTGCCGATGTGCCCTTGAGCAAGGCACCCAACCCTATTTGTTCCTGTAAGTCGCTCTGGATAAGAGCGTCTGCTAAATGACTCAAATGTAATGTAAAAGAACAACACCTCATAAGGAGTGCCCAGCAGGAGTCCAATTCCTATCAGAAAACATACATACAAACATTCAGACACTCCCAATCTCTCCCAGGGGGAAAAAGTTCTTCTTCACCCTGAGTGAGATTGTTGTTCCCATAAGGGTTTCTTCATTGTGTTGTCAGGATTGGTTCTCGCTGCTCAAATCAGCCCTGACTTCTGTCAGTGATCTAGAAGGAGTGGGGGCTGGTGTGCAATGAGTTAGATGGTGTCAGTGTGCGCCTAATTTACCTCTGACCTGGACTGAGTGTGAAGTAACCTCCTTCACTTCGTACGGTCCAGTCCACCTGGGTTCCAGCCACTTTCTCTTGTGGACTTTAACCCTCACCCAGCCTCCCACGTTTACCTTCAGTGTCATCGTACTTCCCGACAGCTCCCCCTCTTGGGCCTTCTGCGCCTGAGAAGAGAGTGCTGCAGAAAATTCCGTCAATTTCTTCACATAATCAGTCATTTCTATCTGTTGTACATCAAGGGCGGGCATATGACCTCCCTCCCTTGGTGGACCTGGCATTACTCTCCCTGTCATTCGTTGTTCTATGTATTCATTGAATTTGGGTATGGTTATGTTTGGTCCTGCCATCTTGCTTTCTCTATCTTGGATGTATTATCGGTATCAAATACAGACTTATCTCATGTATGACACCCTCGCATATAAAGAGGCTAATTTATATAATTTGTAATGCAATTATTATCATAAGAATCAGAATTCCAGTCACATATACCAATGCAGTAATCTCTACACACAGCACACACCACGCTTTAGTTATCTCACGCTTGTTCTAGAATCATGCACAACTTCAATATCAGTCTCCCCAGTCCCCGGTTCCTGAAACCCTAGGTCAAATTCACTCAATTCCACAGATTGGTGTTCGGTCTCATAAGTCTCACTATAACTTCCCATCATCCATTACACGTTATAATACATAAAAACACAGACACGTTAAAATATAAACACAGCAAAACAAAACTGCCAATTAGAATACAATACCTTAAAAAATTTAGGTTACCAGAGCGTCCTAAAACATAGTCTCAGTTCAACTGCCACCCTTCACACAACCTTATACTTATGTGAAGTCACAGAAGCAACTGGATCCCTATCAAAGGATTTTCTTTAGACAACTCAATCACTAGGAAAGACTTAATCTCAGCTTAATTGTACCTTTCACACAACCATTTATATGGAACGTTTTAAGTGTGAAATCACAGAGATAACTGGCATCCCCGGGAATTTAATACCTCTGGTCAATTTTCGGTGATTCTCCCCCACCTAATGTCTAGAACTCTGCCACAGTTAAACTTCTACCTCCTCGCAACCTATAGGGTAGGACCTCCCCTAATAGGATTTATGCAAAGGGTCTCAGTTCAAACTGGGTCCCTTTAGGAATCTAGTTGTGGGTCAAATCTTATCCACCAATGCGTCAATCCGTAGTTCGACACATTCTGGATACGTTTATCTTTATTCCTTATTCCTTATTCCTTAATTCCTTATTCCTTAATTCCTTAGTATAAAACACAGTACCAGATATCTCATGTATGCCTTAATTCATTAGGATGGAAAATTATTTAACAAGTATTCATACTCACGCTCAGTACTACTGATCATAATTTGGTATTGGTCTATAATACAATATGCAAGATTTCGTTTTAACAGGCTCTGCATACCTTTTTAGAAGAGCGCGCTCTGATCAGGTTTCCTGAGCCAAGACGAATAATTGATTTCTCCAGGATTTTCAGGTCACTCTTCCGTCTGTTTTTTAGATCGATGATTTGCCTTTTCCTCTCGCACCAACTTTTAGATCGAATTAAAAACCATTCGGCACCACTCCCGCTCTATCCTGTATTTTTGATCTAGATATTCATTAAACTTGAGTTTTGGGACGGTAGTGGTTGCCATGGTTATACAGTTTTTTTTTTTTTAGACTATCTTGGTGCACTTAGCCCGTCACTGGCCGAAACCAGCAATGTATTCTTGGCGCTGACTCAGACTTATCTCTGATGTCCCACCCTCGTACACAAAGAATGTTCAATACTTTTTTCTTAGGAATTATTTTGCAAAAGGTATTATTGTTTTTCAATTATTCGAATTATTATATATTTTCCCAAAAGGTATCAGAACCGCCCTTTTGGAACAATACATTAACAAACCCGAGCGCTCCCAAAACAATCATCAATTTAATCCCAGGAATTATTTTGCAAAAGTTATTATTGTCTTTCAGGTACTCGAGCTATTATATACTTTCCCAAAAGGTATCAGAATCGCCCTTTTGGAAGAATACATTAACAAACCCAAGCGCTCCTAAAATAATTATCAATCTAATTCTAGGAATTTATTTAGCAAAAGTTATTATTGTTTTTCAGGTATTCGAGTTATTATATATTTTCCCAAAAGGTATCAGAATCGCCCTTTTGGAAGAATATATTAGCAAACTCGAGCGCTCCTAAAATAATTACCAATTTAATTTTGGGAATTATTTAGCAAAAGTTATTATTGTTTTTCAGGTATTCGAGTTATTATATATTTTCCCAAAAGGTATCAGAATCGCCCTTTTGGAAGAATATATTAGCAAACTCGAGCGCTTCCAAAATAATTACCAATCTAATTTTAGGAACTAAGGAAATACCAACTTCCACAAGAGGGAAAAAGTTCAAGTCAGCTTTTAGCGCAGCGGCTACATAACAAGCAAAATAGGACTCCGTGGTCCTCTTAAAAGTTATCAACTAGTTAGTCTCATGAAACGGCCAATCTTACACAACATTCAGGTTATCATTTCAACAATTACATTTTCATTACATATCAGCATCAACACACGAATTCAGTTTAAGTTCCTCACAGTACATATAGTTGAGTGCCACGTCAACCAAATTGCCCGACTATCTGAACTTGTATTTTTATTTTTATTTTTTGATTCTCCTCAAGGAGACTCCCAGTCGTTTAAACCATTCAACTGGCGTCTAGTCGGGAGAACCTTTTCTGGACTTGGATTCTCACGGAATTAACTCAACCCGACTATCTGAATCTTTTTATCAAGTCACCAGATCCTTCTCTTGTGGATCAAATAAAATAGTCCATCGCTTGTGGACCAAAAACTGTAATAGGCTTCTCACTAGAAAGCCACAATTCAACAGGAAATAAAAGTCGGTCCTTCTCTTGTGAACCACTGTAACTAGACTCCTCTCTAGAGAGTCACATTTCAACAGTAAAAACCTAAAGAATTCAGATATCTTTACATATGTGCCTTTGAGTCATAATAGATATGTTATAAATTTCACAGTAATCCATACTCACGCCCAGTACTACTGATCAAAATTTGGGTTTATCCTACAATACAATATGCAGATTTTGTTTTAACAGGTTCTGCTTACCTTTGTATTGACGGCCGTCTAGATCAGTTTCCTGAGGCGAGCTGGATTCCCGGCTGCTCCTGCGGACAGGTCACCCGTCCTTTCAGATCCGTCTCTTACTTGTCTCCTGTCTCTATCAACTTTTATGGACCGAATTCAGAGTTAGAAAACCACCCTCTGCTACCAAGTTTGTTGATAATCACAAGTTTACTGGAGAACGGAGACCAAGTAGAGACTTTCGGACAAGGTGGATGATTGTATAATATAAGGCAGTTTATTCAGAGGTAAAGATATCTGAAAATAGCGTGCACGGGCCCGTTCGTCAACCTCGTAGGGAGATATCTGAGAGCGCGCCCCTAAACATTGTGTGCTGACATTTTATACAATAAAATAAAGTAGGTTGATTCTAGTAGTTCTGATCTCCCCATTGGTCCTGATGAGTTGGTCGAGGTCATATCCATTTCATTGGCTCTGAGTCGGGTTCTCTGTCTTCAGCCTAAGAGAAGGGGTTTTTTGTGTGTGTGTGCTTAACAATGATGATGTGTGTGTATGTGTGTGTATGTGTGTGTATGTGTGTGTGTGTGTGTATGTGTGTAAGTGTGTGTGTATGTGTGTGTGTATGTGTGTGTGTGTGTATGTGTGTGTGTGTATGTGTGTGTATGTGTGTGTGTGTATGTGTGTGTGTGTATGTGTGTGTGTGTGGGGGGGGTGTGTGTATGTCCTCAGGGCAATAACTCGTGAGTTTGGGAGGACTTGAGAGACCTATGGCATGGGTGTTGCCCATGGCCACCTGCTGATAAGGCCGACAAGATAGAAGTCTTTGTGCATTGTATTAAGTCCCAAGGCCCCAACACAAGATGGGTTATGCACAAGATTTTAGTCAGACCAAGCTTTAACATAATATATTTACCACGACAGTTACAATAGGTACCCTAATTAGCGAGCTCGGTGAAAGTTGTTAACATACATCTTTATATTGTCCACATTGTAACAAAACCTGTAGTTGCGTAACAGCACTTTGTGTAACTTTACCACAGTTTTATATCGACAAATTACGGCGCCAAGGACAACATACCTTGCTAGTTGAAGGTCAGGCAAAAGAGAACAATAAGAGGGTACATAAATACAGATAACCCGCGATGGACCAAACCAAAATATACACAACTTTTACAATTAGGTGTATTTGCAATATAGATACATAAAAATGTTTGTACACCAAAAAATAACATTAGCTATGGAGCTGTAATTAAATAAAGAAACCACATTGAATTACTATTATTATTAACTTTTTAACATCCCCTCTTGACCTGGCCTACTTGAACTGTCCTTGTGTGCAATTTGGTGCATAATCTAGGGGAACAACATCACACTACTACACATATAATTCAAGTCATACCTTTATTGTCATTCATGCTCTTATTTTTAACCTAGTAGTTTTGCAAAAGTGTAACCTGCGTCAATTCTAGGAAATATTGGAATAACGTGCTTAAGAGGAGCCCTGACACGCACAACAGGATAACACAACTACCACATTTTCAATTGACAATCATTGATTTAAATGGATGTGGTCAATAGATTTGTATAGGCATATCTACTAATTTAATTTAACTTGTAAACCAAGGTTGGATTAGTAGGGCTATGCAACATGCACCTGGATAACCGCGTCATGAATCGGAACGGGCTCCAACGTCCTCATATACACATTATGACAAAATAAAGATCTTAATATTTCACGAAATAAAGACATAGAAGAAAACAGGTTCTAGAAACTCAATTTCTCCATGGCAATAGAATGTAAACATGTAAATTGCGCCAAACATATCCAAATATCGCCTACAACTCAATTCTCAGCGCAGCATATTGGACGACTCCACAGGCATTGATCATTCGCGACTTTAAATCATTCCTGTTATCTCTAAAGCATCCCGTATATTTATAGCGCTGCATTTCGTCCCCCTCTGACCATGGATAGGGTTGGGAGCATTCCTGAGTTCACTTATGGTCCCACTAAGGTAATCTTAGGAGATATTCCTTTTGGCATACTGTAAATGCCTGTGCATAATGTACCTAATAAAGCATAATTATTTTAATTATCTTCAAAGGAATTCTGTAGAAGCAGCCTTTATTTGCAGACTCTGCAGGCCTGCTGGGAGGAAGCATATTATAATAAACAGGTAAGATTCATCCCACAAAAACAGTAACCACAGAAAAAAAGAGATAGATTTAATCCCAAAACAAGAGTTTTATTTCAAGACAGTTTAGAGAAGATGGTCATAAGAGTTTTTAATATCACTTGCAAATTGTGAGACATGAGCAGTTGTGAAATGTTGCGGGAGGCCTTTCTGAAAGCACATTATATGGTCTTTAGTGGCACGGTCTCACACCTTACCTCATCTTGCAGAAGAAGTTCATGGTCCACTATCTGCTGCTCCAGAGTCGAGGCCAGGTCTCGCCCCATGTCACCATGGAGCACATGAGCGACTGGCTGGTGTCTCAGGGCAAAAAATCCCTTAGGGAGAGGTGAGTACCACGTCAGCTCTCACCTTCACTGCCATTCTCTGTCACCAGCAGCACTCCAGGAGGTGTGGATAAAATAAACAACAGATAAATAGGAAGCCAAGAAAGTTGAAATGCTTTGTGTTTTATTTGAAGGGTGTGGAAGGAAACCCTGGAGGAGGGGAACGAACTCGCTCGGCTGGTAAGAGAATGAGAGTTAGAGACTTAGACTATCAGTCAGTGAGCTCCTTTCTCGCCTTTCAACAACTAGTCAGTACAGCAGAATATATCTGTTGTGAAATTACACTAATGGGACTTCCTGTTTCTTACGGCAGACCTGGGAAGTAAACACCTGCCTAAAAATGATTGACATGGAGCACAAGGCTGTCTGCAAGCTTCGCCGCTCTATGCACACCACCTCTCCAGCTGGCGCTGACATGTGAGTTCCATGTACTGCCCTGCATACAGCTTGCTCCATTCATCTACACATCTGGAGCTATGCAGAAAATAACTAGGGCAGTTTTCTCTGTGTGAACATTGCACATCGTTTAGCTTTCTCTGCTGCTTTTTGTTGATTTCAGCGACCCCAAGGTCCACATCATCGTGGAGAGAGCTGTGAGGAGCATTCTGGACAAGCTGTCCAATAAGCCCTGTAGCAACCTGCTCAGCCCATCCCAGGTGGTGGTGGAGCTGGTGCCCAGGATCCTCCTGGCCCTGTGGCTTCAGCCAGAGGAAGGCCATTCAGATCACCCCATCCTCCTAAGCGGGATGGCTGTGAGTATGGTGGTGGCCGTAGGGGAGAAGCTCTCCAACACGTTGAAGGCCTCTTCTCCTCACACCCCTTTCTCCCGGGCTGCTGCTTTTGACTCTGTGAGGTCGATCCTCGGGAGAATCAGCCAGTCCTTCTCCCTGGATGACCTCAAGACCCCTTTTTTTATGAGCTCTGTCTGTGCCTTTGTGGCGGACGAGGTGAAAAGCTACTTCCAGCCTACTGCAGACACCCTGCGAGTTCCCCCTGTCCTAGTGGTGGCCTTCTCCGCCACACTACCAGCTGATATCCAAGCAGGTGAGTAGCACTCATAGAAAGCACTCTGACAGATGCCTTTTGTCATGACATCCTGGTGCCTTGTAGTAGTAGAGCCAATCAGGATTTTAATTGTCACCGCTAACACAGATGCAGACCAGGCTTCTTCCCACCTGGAGGTTGTGGAAATCCCCCATAACACAGAGGCAGACCCAATTTCTTCCCACCCGGAGGTTGTGGACATCACCCCTAACACAGAGAAAGACCCGGCTTCTGCCCACCTGGAGGTTGAGGGATTCACCCCTAACACAGAGTTTGACCCAGCTTCTCCCCACCTAGATGTTGTTGACATCACCCGTATCAGAGAGGAAGACCCGGCTTCTTCCCACATAGTGGTTTTGGACATCACCCCTAACACAGAGGCACACCTGGCTTCTTCCCACCTGGAGGTTGCTGACAAAACCCGTAGCACAGAGGCAGACCCGGTATCTTACCACCTGGAAGTTGAGGACATCACCCCTAACACAGAGGCACACCTGGCTTCTTCCCATCAGGAGCTTGTGGACATCACCCCAAACACAGAGGCAGACCCGGCTTCTTCCCACCTAGAGATTGCGGTCATCAACCCTAACAAAGAGGCACACCTGGCTTCTTCCCACCTGGAGGTTGTGAACGTCACCCCTAACACAGAGGCTGAGACGGTTTCTACCCACCTGAAGTTTGTGGACATCACCCCTAACACAGAGTCAGACCCTGCTTCTTCCCACCGTATGGTTGTTGACATCAACCATAACTCAGAGGCAGACCCAGCATCTTCCCACCTGGAGGTTGTGGACATCACCCCTAACACAGAGGCAGACCCGACTTCTTTTCACCTGGAGGTTGTGGACATCACCCCTAACAAAGAGGCACACCTTGCTTCTTCCCACCTGGAGGTTGTGGACATCACCCCTAACAAAGAGGCACACCTGGCTTATTCCCACAAGGAGGTTGTGGACATCACCCCTAACACAGAGGCTGAGACTGCTTCTACCCACCTGAAGTTTGTGGTCATCACCCCTAACACAGAGTTAGACCCGGCTTCTTCCTATCAGGAGGTTGTGGAAACTACCCCTAACACAGAGACAGACCCGGCTTCTTCCCACCTGGAGCTTGTGGACATCACCCCAAACACAGAGGCAGACCCGGCTTCTTCCCACCTAGAGATTGCGGACATCACCCCTAACACAGATGCAGACCCGGCTTCTTCCCACCTACAGGTTGTGGACATCACCCCAAACACAGAGGCAGATCCTGCTTCTTCCAGCCTGGAGCTTGTGGACCTCACCCCTAACACAGATGCATACCCTGCTTCTTCACTCTTGGAGGTTGTGGACGTCACACCTGAAGAAAAGCCTCTCTTGGTGGCCGTCTACGCCACTCTGCCATCTGACATCCAAGCAGGTGAGTAAGACTTATCGAAAGCACTCTGACAGGTGCTGTTCATCATGATAACATGTAAAGTGTTGGTCCCATGTTTCATGAGCTGAAATAAAAGATCCCATTCAACTGGCCAGTGTTTAGAACCTACGGTTTGCATTTATTTACATTCTGTCCCGCTTTTGTCCCTTTCCAGAGGATGTTGCTGTGGTCACCCTGGACGTCACCCCACACGTCACCAAGGACGTGACCCTGGATGTTCCATGCAGGGCGAGGAAAGGGGCAGTCCAGCGTTTTTTTTGCAGGCTTTGGAGGGCAGTGTGCTGCTGCGCTTGCCACAAGGAAGAGGAGGAACAATATTAATTATTCATTAGACCAGAAACAGGATTGAACCATATACCATTAAATTCTTTGCATTATAGTTGCCTTCAATTCTGATTTTCTTCTGTTTAATTCTTAATTAATTTCAGAACATTTCTCTAAACTTTGTGGAGTAGGTTGTATAAATAGGTGGGAAACATCCCAATCCCAATTTTAATGCTTTTAATAATTAACTTATTACATTTTTTTTAGATGTATTATTTGACAAAAAAGTGGAGGGCGCGACAAAAAAACTTTAATCATCATAGAAAACTCTTGCTCACTATTAAAAATGCATTGTTTTATTTAAGCAAGGTTAAAAGATTAACGTTTCGGCCTAGTCTATGACAATATGCAAGTTGTGTTTGCCCAGTTAAAGGGGGACCCAGACTCACCCTGGTTCTTGAGGGTTGCAGACACTGAATAATTATAATTTAAAATAAATGGCACTTTTCAAGTCTTGACTAAAAATCTTTAATGAATATGAATTTAAATACAATTGACTTGAGGATCAGAGCAGGCAGGCTGACTGGCTTGCCCTGAAGGCCCTCTGCCTCTACCTCTGTGTGGTTAATCTCAGCCAAGAGGTTGTATGGGTTGTCTGTCTCTCTCTGGGTGTGAATCACTATCACTATGACCTCTCGCTCCGCCTGCCCGTTGGCCTGATTAGAAGGCTTCCCCTCTCATTCCTTGTTCACAGGAGCAGGGGTGATGGCATCCGGGGTAACCTCCTCCTCTCCTGTATCTAACCCATCTTTCTGGCTGTGAGTTCGACTGAGGTCACTCATTCTCTCTCCCAGGGTGTTGGATAGTTTCTCCTCCTCTGTGTCTTGTGTATTTTCTACATTGTAGAATAATAGTGAAGACATCAAAACTATTAAATAACACATATGGCATCATATAGTAACCAAAAACGTGTTATACATATCAAAATATATTTCAGATTTGAGATTCTTCAAAGTAGCCACCCTTTGCCTTGATCACAGCTTTGTACATACAGAATAATACGAAATGTTCTGAGACCAGGTTGCGCTTTCACCTCCCCCGGTAAGAGGGGAATAAGGCAACTTCAGAGTTACATTCAAGGATACTTTATTGACACACACGGATGAAATGGACATGGAAAGGTAGTGGAATGATAGTAGTCCTGTAATGGACAGATAACAGGGGTAATGAATATGCACAATATCTGATAGCACAAGTAGAGCAACAACGCTATTAACAAAGGAAAAGCTGTATTAATGGCATAATGCTACCTGCGGAGTATTACACAACACAGTAAAACACAGAGAGGCAACTTACAATAGGCAATGGTAGTAACTATAAAGAACAACAAGTAAGAATGATATACATGTTACAAACTCACTTTGTGCACGTACACTATCCCACGGTATATCTGTGCATTCAAATTGTCATCGATAAATGCAATTGTGTTCATTGTCCGTAGCTTATGCCTGCCCATACCATAACCCCACTGCCACCATGGAGCATTCACAACGTTGACAACAGCCAACAGCTCGCCCATACGCTGCTTTACAAGTGGTCTGAAGTCGTGAGGCCAGTTAGAAGTACTGCCAAATTCTCTAAAGCCGCCTTGGCTTATGGTTGAGAAATTAACATAAAAGTATCTGTTAACAGCTCTGGTGGACATTCCTGCAGTCCGTAAGCCAATTGCACGCTGCCTCAAAACTTGAAACATCTATGCATTGTGTTGTGTGACAAAACTGCACATTTTAGAGTGGCATTTTATTGTCCTCAGCACAAGGTGCACCTGTGTAATTATCATGCTGTTTAATCAGCTTCTTGATATGCCATATTTGTCAGGTGGATGGATTATCTTGGCAAAGGAGAAATGCTCGCTTACAGGGATGTAAACAAATTTGTGCACACAATTTGAGAAAAATAAGCTTTTTGTGCAAACAAAATATTTCACGCTTTTATTTCAGCTCATGAAACATGGGACCAACATTTTACATATTGCGTTAATATTTTTGTTCAGTGTAGTTATTAGGTTGGGAGAATGGGATCCTATCTGGGCTAGCTAAAGCCAACTTCATGGTTATTAGTATGACAGAGAAAAAATAACAATACAAATTTAAACATCACAAATCTGAGGGGGCAGGTGACCCTGTGCCCCCTTTGGGCATGACGTCTCTGCTATCAACCACATCATTCTGTCTCCGTGAATATTCAAAACAGACACATTCATTCAGGTCTGGTACTGTTCCTACCATATAGATCAGGGATGGACAATTCCTGTCCTTGGGGGCCGGAGTGGTGTCACACTTTTTCCGCACACTCTAGGAGCTCAGATGCAATAATTTAATAACCTAATAACCAAAGTTTCGACAGACAAGCTGTCTTCATCAGGGTATCCTGACGTTGGTTATTAAGTTATTAAATTATTGCATCTGAGCTCCTAGAGTGTGCGGCTCTCCTTTTCTTTTTCAAGTGTTCTACTCCGATAGCCAGCACCTCGCCTAAATAGGTGTGCGTTTCTTTCGCCTCCATATTAATCTGGTACTGGTCCTACCATATAGATCAGGCATGGACAATTCCAGTCCTTGGGGGTCGGAGTGGTGTCACACTTTTTCCCCATCCCTAGCAAACACAGATGATTAAACTTATTGCATTCTAAACTGAAACCCATGAGCACTTGATTATTAGAGTCAAACGTGTTAGCTGGGGCTGGGGAACAAGTGTAACACCAATCAGGTCCCGAGGACTGGAGTTGCCCATCCCTGATATAGATGCTCTGTTTGCACACATCGAGGGATGTGGTGACAGTATAGACAAGGGAACACACATAAACAGCTTTGTCCTTTTAGAAGGTCGTCATAATCCTTACATAAATATGATGTGTATGCAAGAAATGCAGAGCCACTTCCAAAAACATATTGACAGAGTCTAGTATCTAGTAATCTTATCAATTAGTTTTCAACCCCTTTGTTATGGCAAGCCTAAATAATCTCAGGAGTAAAAATGTGCTTAACAAGTCACATAATCAGTTAGATGGACTCACTATGTGTGCAATAATAGTGATTTTCAAACGACTACATAATCTCTGTACCCCACACATACAATTATCTATAAGGTCCCTCAGTCCAGCAGTGAATTTGAAACATAGATTCAACCACAAAGACCAGGGAGGTTTTCCAATGCCTCGCAAAGTAGGGCACCTTTTGGTAGATGGGTACAATTAAAGCAGACATTGAATATTCCTTTGAGCATGGTGAAGGTATTAATTACGCTTTGGATGGTGTATTAATACACCCAGTCACTACAAAAATACAGGCGTCCTTTTCTAACTCAGCTGCCGGAGAGGAAGGAAAACTATCAGGGATTTCACCATGAGGCCAATGGTGGCTTTAAAACAGTTAGAAAGTTTAATGGCTTTGATAGGAGAAAACTGAGGATGAATCATCAACATTGTAGTTACTCCACAATACTAACCTAATTGACAGAGTATGCACTCACTAACTGTAAGTCGCTCTGGATAAGAGCGTCTGCTAAATGACTAAAATGTAAATGTAAAAGAAGGAAACCTGTACATGCATTGTGTTTGCAATAAGGCACTAAAGTAAAACTGCAAATAATGTGGCAAAGAAATTAACTTTATGTCCTGAATACAAAGTGTAATGTTTGGGGCAAATCCAACACAACACATCACTGAGTACCACTCTTCATATTTCCAAGCATGGTGGTGGCTGCATCATGTTATGGGTATGCATGTCATTGGCAAGGACTAGAGACTTTTTTAGGATAAAAAGAAACGGAATAGAGCTAAGTACAGTCAGAATCCTAGAGGAAAACCTGGTTCAGTCTGCTTTCCAACAGACACTGGGAGACAAATTCCCTCTTCAGCAGGACAATAACCTAAAACACAAGGCCAAATATTCACTGGAGTTGCTTACCAAGATGACATTGAAGTCTCCTGAGTGGCGCAGTGGTCTAAGGCACTGCATCGCAGTGCTAGCTGTGCCACTAGAGATCCTGGTTCGAATCCAGGCTCTGTCGCAGCCGGCCGTGACCGGGAGACCCATGGGGCGGCGCGCAATTGGCCCAGCGTCGTCCAGGGTAGGGGAGGGAATGGCCGGCAGGGATGTAGCTCAGTTGATAGAGCATGGCGTTTGCAACGCCAGGGTTGTGGGTTCTATTCCCACAGGGGGTATGAAAAAATAAATAATGTAAGTCGCTCTGGATAAGAGCGTCTGTAAAATAAAAAAATTGAATGTTCCTGAGTGGCTTAGTTACAGTTTTGACTTAATTCGGCTTGAAAACCTATGGCAAAAAAAAAAAAATGTCTGTCTATTTAATGTATATTGCATATATTTTACAATCCAGTTGTGCAAAGCTCTTGGAGACTTACCCAGAAAGACACAGCTTTAATCGACTCAGGGGTGTGAATACTTATATAAATGAGATATTTCTGTATTTCATTTCCAATACATTTGCAAAAATTTCAAAAACGTGTTTTCACTTTGTCATTATGGGGTATTGTATGTAGCTGCGTGAGAGAAAATATTATAATTGAATCCATTTTGAATTCAGGCTGTAAGAAAACAACATGTGGAATAAGTTAAGGGGTATGAATACTTCCTGAATGCACTGTATATCTGCAAGAAAATGATAAATATGTGAATGTTTGAAAGGGGGTCATATAAACATTGCCTTATTTATATTTTTACAGACAATATTAAGTGAATTCTGTCTGAAATAGTCATGCTATAATGGGCATAGTTTCTCAGACCAAATTTCCATTCTGGCTGAAACAAAGCAATCTGATCATGCTCCAGTCAAATACAGCTATAGGGAATGCCTATACATTGTCCAATCTCCTTCCACACATTGATTTCATTCTTCGCATCTTTATTCAGAAACAAACAAACTTGAAATTAAGTGCTGTTTCAGTGTCTTGTTGCAGGTTGTGCAATGTTCAAAAGTGTGTGTGATATTAGCATTAACTTGTGTGTGTGGTGTCAAGTGTGGATGGTCCTATGTATGCAAATAGCCGAGATTGGATATTTCAGCACCATGGACAGCAGCGACATTGGGATAGCGAGATCTGTAATTCAGCAACACATGACACTGGATAGCGGCTGTCTCAGGTGAACTTGGCATTGGGAAAATCCCATCTAATAGGAAACGAGGCATAGGAGGCAAAAAGACTGAAGGAGATGACTCCCACAGGAACTCTATGCTTAACTGTTCTGCCACATTCATTTCAAATGTTACATTTTTCGATTTGTAAATAAAAGGGAACACATCTGCAAATAATGTAAATTGACTTTTCTAACTACACTGTACAGCTTTAGTGTGTCTGTGTGTCATAGGTAAAACTGCAAGCAATTCGCTTCTCAAATCCTTCTCAAATGTCTGTTTAATGTGAGAAACTAAATTAAAAACAACCGTTAGACTAATACAATGCGTACTGTCACAAATTATTACTATTCCCAACAAGACAACGAAGTGATGGTCTTTACCCACCATGGAGACTTATAAAGGCTACTTCCCCCCCACCAAAAGTTCCCACGCAGAGCGATGTTGTTTACTACATCATTATGCATATGTAGCGTGGTTCGTTCTGCGTTGTGTACTTTTAATTAGGACACTGCCACAACTGGAATTCTGATGGTTGGATAATTTTTATTCGACCTGCACACGAAGAGACAAAAAAATGATGTTAGCCCTTGGTGCAGCCACAGCTCTCGGGCACCTTTCTAGTTGAAGGTCAGGCAAAAGAGAACAGGTGCTGCATGCACACATTCAGTGCCTAACAACACACTATACAATACAAGTAAAATGATATACAACATAATTCTGACAAAATAAAAGACATACCTGTACACGAAGAGACAACACACAATAGGTTAGCCCTTCGTGCAGCCACAGCTCTCGGGCACCTGCGTGAGCACATAGAAACTCACTCAAACACTGCCCCAAATACTCCCGAGTTACAATAGGTACCCTAATTAGCGAGCTCGGTGAAAGTTGTTAACATACATCTTTATATTGTCCACATTGTAACAAAACCTGTAGTTGCGTAACAGCACTTTGTGTAACTTTACCACAGTTTTATATCGACAAATTACGGCGCCAAGGACAACATACCTTGCTAGTTGAAGGTCAGGCAAAAGATAACAATAAGAGGGTACATAAATACAGGTAACCCGCGATGGACCAAACCAAAATATACAAAACTTTTACAATTAGGTGTATTTACAATATAGATATATAAAACATTTTGTACACCAACAAATTACATTAGCTATGCAGCTGTAATTAAATAAAAACCACATTGAATTTTTATTATTATTATTATTATTATTATTATTATTATTATTATTATTATTATTATTATTATTAACTTATTAACATCCCCTCTTGACCTGGCCTAGTTGAACTGTCCTTGTGTGCAACTTGGTGCATAATCTAGGGGAACAACATCACACTACTACATTCACCCCTACTGTTTTACACTAGATTATAAACACAAAACAAAACACATTACCTCGAAGGTAACAAAGCAAAGAAACAAAAAAAACATTTCACACCCACAGGGCGACAGTGTAGTCCCTTAATTCTAGACCCACAAATGGTTGATCAGCTGGAAAGCTATCCCGTGAAGGATTAGGAAAAATAAGAGGTAGCTAATCCCTTATTCAACCCTATACAAAAAATGCCAAACACATTTTATGCTGATGAACTACACACAAAGTTACATGAATTGTCAAAAATATTAGACAAACCCACAAATCACTCTAAGACCCACTTAGATTACCACATACACACAACAAAAGAAAAGGTAGGCAATATCCTACCGTCACTGAGAAACCAAGAATTGTTTCATTTCCTGTGTAGACATAGTTTGGATTAGCCTATTCACTGGATTAATAAATCAACCTAGTCTAGTCTAGCACCAACCGTGCTCAAAGGTCTAACCTCAGGTTGGGGAGTACTACAGATCAGCATATCCGGAGCCAGCACACTTTCAATTTCCGACTCAACACTAGTAGTGTCAGACGACTGATCAGAATCCTGGTAGATTGTCACAGACCAGACTGACAAAGCATCTTCAACCAAGTTAACAACATCAGGCACAGCACCATCCCAGCTGAGTGGAGTTTCACTATCAGAATTCTTGTAGGCTTTGGGGATCTCAGCCCCGAAACCTGAAGGATCTGGAGAAGGTCTGTATGGAGGAGCGGGCCAAAATCCCTGCTGCAGTGTGTGCAAACCTGGTCAAGACCTACAGGAAACGTATGATCTCTGTAATTGCAAACAAAGGTTTCTGTACCAAATAATAAGTTCTGCTTTTCTGATGTATCAAATACTTATGTCATGCAATAAAACGCAAATTAATTACTTAAAAATCATACAATGTGATTTTCTGGATTTTTGTTTTACATTCCGTCTCTCACAGTTGAAGTGTACGTATGATAAAAGTTACAGACCTCTACATGCTTTGTAAGTAGGAAAACCTGCAAAATCGGCAGTGTATCAAATACTTGTTCTCCCCACTGTCCTGGATATCATTTTTATTTTAAATTTTTTGTCATTTAGCAGACGCTCTTATCCAGAGCGACTTACAGTTAGTGAGTGCATACATCATTTTTATTTTTCATACTGGCCCCCCGTGGGAATCGAACCCACAACCCTGGCGTTGCAAACGCCATGCTCTACCAACTGAGCAACATCCCTGCCGGCCATTCCCTCCCCTACCCTGGACAACTTGTGCGGCGCCCTATGGGTCTCCCGGTCGCGGCCGGCTACGACAGAGCCTGGATTCGAACCAGAATCTCTAGTGGCACAGCTAGCACTGCGATGCAGTGCCTTAGACCACTGCGCCACTCAAAGGGTGCCAGCTTTGCAACCCATCTCTGCTCGCATGCATCGTCTTGGCTTTGTAAGAATATATTTGAGTGGATTGTTGTCGGTCCACACAGTAAACTTATGCCCTCGCAGCCAATGGCTGAATTTATCATGAATGGCCCATTTCATGGCTAGAAATTCCAGCCGGTGAGCAGGATACTTGGATTGTGCATGATTAAGAGATTTACTAGCAAAAGCTATCGGCCTGGCTATGTCCTTCCCATCTTGCACTTGTGATAGTACAGCTCCCAAACCACTAGTAGATGCATCCACGGAAAGTAGAAATGGCTGAGAAAAATCTGGATGAACCAGCAGTTCCTGGTCAACTAGTGCTGATTTCAAAGCTTCAAAAGCGAGTCGACATTCGGCAGTCCAGTCTGCAGCAGTGAGCCTGCGAGGGGGACCAGGCCTCTTCCTACCCTTGCCTCTCCTAGGCTTCTTCTGACCTGTAGTTAGCTGAAACAATGGCCTAGCAACCATGGAACAATTCTCAATGTAGTGCTGATAGTATACTACCATACCAAGGAAATAACCTATTTTGATAGGAGACAGTGTGACACCATCAGCTTCCATTATCTCACTCTCAGTCACATTCAATATGGTTTGAACTTTAGCAGGGTCAGTGGCTACACCCTCCTGAGAAATGATGTGGCCCAAAAACTTTACAGACCTCCTCAGAAACTTGCACTTAGACGGAGACAGTTTAAGGTTGTGCTCCTGCAACCGCTGAAAAACCACCTCAAGTCTCTGCAGACTCTCTTCCTCCGTCTTAGCAAAAACCATCAGATCATCCAAGTAACAAAGGAGACTTAGAACGTTTTGGTCACCAAAGATGGTCAGCATCATTCTCATAAAAGTAGCCGGGCTGTTGCAGAGGCCCTGAGGTAACCGATTGTACTCGTGCAGACCTAAAGGCCGATTGTACTCGTGCAGACATCCAGGCTCTGTCGCAGCCGGCCGTGACAGGGAGACTCATGGGCGGCGCACAATTGGCCCAGCGTTGTCCAGGGTAGGGGAGGGAATGGCCGGCAGGGATGTAGCTCAGTTGATAGAGCATGGCGTTTGCAACGCCAGGGTTGTGGGTTCGTTTCCCACGGGGGGCCAGTATAAAAATAAAATTTAAAAAAATGTATTCACTAACTGTAAGTCGCTCTGGATAAGAGCGTCTGCTAAATGACTAAAATGTAAAATGTAAATGGGTGAGGAAAAGGCAGTGTATTTCTTGTCCTCTTCATGCAGTGGCACGTTGTAATACCCTGACGTCAAATCCATTGTGCTGAAGAAGGCATTACCTCCCAGCGCGGCCAGTACATCAGCCTGATGAGGCAGGGGATGAGCATCCTTTACTGTGCGGGCATTTAACCACCTGAAGTCAGTACATAGGCGCAAGTCCCCATTCTTTTTCCATACCAGCACCAATGGTGAGGCATACTCGCTGCTGGATTTTCGGACGATTTCCTTTTCCTCCATATCATCCAGTGTTTCCCAGAGTTTTTGGTAATGAGCTGGAGACAGCCTACGATAAGGTCATCGAAATGGGCGGTCATCAGTCAGCCGTATGCGAAGGCAGAACTCCTTTGCCTCGCCACAATCTAGGCTATGTCTAGAGAACACTGTGTCATACTTCCCAATTAAAGTTGACAAGTTTATCTTTCCAGAACTGTGAAACTGGACACTTCTCAACAGACAGGCCTTGAAGTCCAAGATTCCTCAGTGTACTGTTGCCATATTCAACATTGCCACCAACTGAACTCTTAGCTGTCAGACTGCCATGTGATCTGTCACATTGAGCCTTTGCCACATTCTGATGAGCTGCTTGCTGCTTGACATCATTAAAATACTCCAATGCAATGCAAGGGTACACATCCGCCACTTTAGCATTTCGTCTCAGGGTAACTGGCGATGTTGTTGGATTCACAATCTTCACAGGGAGCCATCCATCCCCCCACAGAGGCGTAACTACTCTCCCCACTAGTATGTGTCGATTCACACAGCGAGACGTGCTGGGCTCGACAACAACAGTACTGCCCACAGAGAGTTTTGTCTTTGGCGGTAGGCGGCCCCACACCAGATGCTCACGCATGGGTTGGAGCGTTACTGCTCTCTTCAACTTAATGGTGCCCACTTTATCTGGGATGGAGTCTCCTCTCCATCTCTCCAGATTTGACATCACACTGGCTAGAGGAACCTGGTGTACCCGCCACCCGCCAGTACCTGTCATTTGATTTGAACTGTCTAATCAGAGACTTCAACACATTAGTGCCCACAATGAGTTCATCAACCTGCCCATCAACAATAAGCACTGGGACTACATAACAGAAGCCATAAAGTTGAATTTTTAAGTCACACATGCCCACTGGGCTAGTTTGTTCCCACCACAACCCACCAGGATGATGTCTGAAGGAGCTAAAAAGTTCCCCTCTACCACTCCTGCCTCCCTCAACCGAGGTACAATATCTGCGCGCAGAGTAGTAGCCATGGACCCACTATCTAATATCCCCTTCAGCTCAACTTTATCCTGTACTAGCACAGTGGTGTAAAACAAACTGTCATTCTGATTGTGTTCTGAAAAATGACTGTGTTGTTCTTGGGTACTGACTCACAAAAGTAAGAATAAACAGATTGGATATCATCATCAGTGGAGGAAAAATAAGAATGCCCCAAATTGCCCTCCTCAGAACGGAGGCTTCCTAGTTTTCCTGAGACCTGCCAGTCTGTCCACATCCAGGGTTCTGTCGCTGCCCAGCCTCACTACAGTCAAAGCTCATGTGGCCCGGAGAAAAGCACTTGACGCACAGCTGGTGCATCTGACAGTGAGCTTTGGTCCAGTGATTAGTGCTTCCACAGTCAGCGCACTCATGCTGATGTTTGTGGAACTGTTTACGGTGCCCTCTACATTTAACATGTTTAAGTCATTTAGCAGACGCTCTTATCCAGAGCGACTTACAGTTAGTGCAAACGTTACTTTTTTTTTTTTCATACCCCCCGTGGGAATCGAACCCACAACCCTGGCGTTGCAAACACCATGCTCTACGAACTGAGCCGGCCATTCCCTCCACTACCCTAGGCGACGCTGGTCCAATTGTGCGCCGCCCCATGGGTCTCCCGGTCACGGCCGGCTACGACAGAGCCTGGATTCGAACCAGGATCTCTAGTGGCACAGCTAGCACTGCGATGTAGTGCCTTAGACCACTGCGCCACTCACAGACTGAGTATTGCTGAGTATTGCTGACCAGAGCCTAGGGTAGTGACCACCAGAGCCTAGGGTAGTGACCCTTAGACCACTGCGCCACTCACAGACTGAGTATTGCTGACCAGAGCCTTCTCTAACAAAGTCAAAACGTCCTTTAATGTCCCACCCTCAGATACAGATGGTGCCTGGTCTGGTTCACGGCCACATTGAGAAAAAGATGACACATTAGGTATTTTCACAGGACCCACTCCCTCCTGAGGGCAGTCAAAAACAGCAGCAACCTGCTGTGAAAGTTGTGTTCTACATGCTTTACGTTCCCTTAACAGTTCATCCAACCGATCCTGTACCTCACTGGCTGTCCAGTCACGAATGGGTTTGCTCTTGAACACTTGGGCCAACTCTTTATCAGGACAGTTGCGTACAAACATGACTGCCAACTCTGAGCACTGATTGGGTAAGGTCCTGCCCTCACTCACAAGGTACTGTTCGGCTGCCTCTGCAGCTTTGTTAAGCCTAATCCAGAAATCTATTGGACCCTCATTAGCATATGGTTTGATTGAATAGAAATCAGCTAATGGCATACCTGAGCAGACAGTATCCCCAAAGTGTTGCTTGAAAACACTGAACACCGCCTTAACATCTGTGACAACAAGGTTGTTACGCTTCCAGACTTTGGTCACATCCCGTGCCCTCCCCATGAGCCTAGACATCACCTCCCCAACATTCCCAGACCCAGTGTAACCCCTCTTCTCTAGGTAGACTTCCATTAACTCCTCCCACTCCAGGACAGAGTACTTATCTGAGCCATCACCCCTAAAAAGAGGTGGAGCACTAACATCTGACTTCACAACCAGATTCAGCTTGGACGCATCAATAAAGGTTGACCCACACTGCTCAGGCAGGGGAAACTGCTGGGGTTGGTGAGGGGGACGGGCAGGAGAAAGACTTGAAACCCCAGGCTGCAGTAAACTCGCTCTGATAGATTCTCCTATCTCTGAACCAATCTGCTTAATAAGGTCACTAAGCTGACTCGGAGGCGTCCCATTATCACCGAGTACTGTGGATGATGGTACATCAAAAGACAGAGGTGGGATACCCTGGTCAGGTGGAACAAACAGCCTACCCCTCCCAGTGCTTGCAAACTCAGGACTAGCAAACGCTCTACTCCCAGGAGCTGACTGTACAATTGGTGTAAATGGAAGGACACCCCTCCCTCTACCCACACTAAAATCCTCAGCATAACACGTCTTATGGATTTGAGAATCTTCCATGGCTCAACAGAGCACTAAAATACAATGTAATTTAGTGCATTCAAATACCCCAAAAAATAAATGCAATAAACAAATTCATCCAAAACATACAAATAAGCACGAATACCTGTATCTAATGAATATGCTACATTCACTTTCACTGTTTACAGTATATATTCACTTACAGTAAGCCATCAACAAATTCACATGCGCAGGTCGTGCACCTCATCCACATGCACAGCTCCGGCGGTCGGCTTGAGCTGACCAGTCGGCAGGTCACGTAATTAGGACACTGCCACAACTGGAATTCTGATGGTTGGATAATTTTTATTCGACCTGCACACGAAGAGACAACACACAATATGTTAGCTCTTGGTGCAGCCACAGCTCTCGGGCACCTTGCTAGTTGAAGGTCAGGCAAAAGAGAACAGGTGCTGCATGCACACATTCAGTGCCTAACAACACACTATACAATACAAGTAAAATGATATACAACATAATTCTGACAAAATAAATGACATACCTGTACAAGAAGAGACAACACACAATAGCTTAGCCCTTGGTGCAGCCACAGCTCTCGGGCACCTGCGTGAGCACATAGAAACTCACTGTCTAATCAGAGACTTCAACACATTAGTTCCCACAATGAGTTCATCAACCTGCCCATCAACAATAAGCACTGGGACTACATAACAGAAGCCATAAAGTTGAATTTTTAAGTCACACATGCCCCCTGGGCTAGTTTGTTCCCACCACAACCCACCAGGATGATGTCTGAAGGAGCTAGAAAGTTCCCCTCTACCACTCCTGCCTCCCTCAACCGAGGTACAATATCTGCGCGCAGAGTAGTAGCCATGGACCCACTATCTAACATCCCCTTCAGCTCAACTTCATCCTGTACTAGCACAGTGGTGTAAAACAAACTGTCATTCTGATTGTGTTCTGAAAAATGACTGTGTTGTTCTTGGGTACTGACTCACAAAAGTAAGAATAAACAGATTGGATATCATCATCAGTGGAGGAAAAATAAGAATGCCCCACATTGCCCTCCTCAGAACGGAGGCTTCCTAGTTTTCCTGAGACCTGCCAGTCTGTCCACATCCAGGGCTCTGTCGCTGCCCAGCCTCACTACAGTCAAAGCTCATGTGGCCCGGAGAAAAGCACTTGACGCACAGCTGGTGCATCTGACAGTGAGCTTTGGTCCAGTGATTAGTGCTTCCACAGTCAGCGCACTCATGCTGACGTTTGTGGAACTGTTTACGGGGCCCTCTACATTTAACATGTTTAAGTCATTTAGCAGACGCTCTTATCCAGAGCGACTTACAGTTAGTGCATACGTTACTTTATTTTTTTCATACCCCCCGTGGGAATCGAACCCACAACCCTGGCGTTGCAAACACCATGCTCTACGAACTGAGCCGGCCATTCCCTCCACTACCCTAGGCGACGCTGGTCCAATTGTGCGCCGCCCCATGGGTCTCCCGGTCGCGGCCGGCTACGACAGAGCCTGGATTCAAACCAGGATCTCCAGTCCCCCAGGACTGTGTTGTGTTACCTGCTTGACAATAGTATTGATGTCCCCCAGGAGAGCAGCAGCAGGTTGCACGTTGTTCCCATCTCCTCAGCACACAGATCAACCTTGACATTGACCTTGACATAAATAACGTATGTGGAACGTTACTACAACATACCAGCAACGACACGACAGGAAGAGCGCCGTGCGTGACACATGTAACAGCAGCTGGAGGAGTGGCCAAACCTCAAGCTAAACTCAACAGAAATAACCAGGCACCACCACATAATGCTAAGGCTGACACACACACGTTCCCTTTTATAAACCGGGTGACTCGAGCCCTGAATGCTGATTGGCTGAAAGCTGTGGTATATCTGACCGTATAACATGGGTCACGTTGAGGGAGGAGGTCAGAGACCTGGCCGTGTGGTGCCAGGATAACAACCTCTCCCTCAACGTGACCAAGACAAAGGAGATGATTGTGGACTACAGGAAAAAAAAGAGGACTGAGCACGCCCCCATTCTCATCGACGGGGCTGTAGTGGAACAGGTTGAGAGCTTCAAGTTCCTTGGTGTCTACATCACCAACGAACTATCATGGTCCAAACACACCAAGACAGTCATGAAGAGGGCACGACAAAGCCTATTCCCCCTCAGGAGATTGAAAAGATTTGGCATGGGTCCTCAGATCCTCAAAAAATTATACAGCTGCACCATCGAGAGCATCCTGACTGGTTGCATCACCGCCTGGTATGGCAACTGCTTGGCCTCCGACCGCAAGGCACTACAGAGGGTAGTGCGTACGGCCCAGTACATCACTGGGGCCAAGTTTCCTGCCATCCAGGACCTCTATACCAGGCGGTGTCAGAGGAAGGCCCTCAAAATTGTCAAAGACTCCAGCCTCCCTAGTCATAGACTGTTCTCTCTGCTACCGCACGGCAAGCGGTACCGGAGTGCCAAGTCTAGGTCCAAAAGACTTCTCAACAGCTTCTACCGCCAAGCCTTAAGACTCCTGAACAGCTAATCATGGCTACCTGGACTATTTGCACTGCCCCCCCACCCCATCCTTTTACGCTGCTGCTACTCTGTTAATTATTTATGCATAGTCACTTTAACTCTACCCACATGTACATATTACTTCAACTACCTCAACTAGCCGGTGCCCCCGCACATTGACTCTGCACCGGTACCCCCCTGTATATATAGCCTCCCTACTGTTATTCTATTTTACTTCTGCTCTTTTTTTCTCAACACTTTTTTTGTTGTTGTTTTATTTTTACTTTTTTGTTAAAAATAAATGCACTGTTGGTTAAGGGCTGTAAGTAAGCATTTCACTGTAATGTCTGCACCTGTTGTATTTCGGCGCATGTGGCCAATCAAATTTGATTTGATTTGATTTGAAATGTATTTTGACTGTTCGAATTACGTTGGTAACCAGTTTATAATAGCAATAAGGCACCTCTGGGGTTTGTGGTACAGGGCCAATATACCACAGCTAAGGGCTGTATCGAGGCACTCCGCGTTGCATCGTGCTTAAGAACAGCCCCTAGACGTGGTATATTGGCCATATACCACACCCCCTCGGGCCTTATTGCTTAAATATAGATGTACTGTACAGCACTAAGACAGCCATGACATTATTTGGAGAGACCACAAAGACTTATAGAGAAGCTATATAATTGATAGACTAAATCCAATAGACTGAGTCAAATACCTTTATACCTGGTTACAATGAACTGTAGTTCACTATGAAATGACCTGTGACTAGGGTTGCAAAATTACAGTTACTTTCCCAAAATTCCCAGAAATCCCTGTTGGAAGATTCCAGAAATCAGAACGGAATTAGCAGAAAATCTGGAATCCGAAAAAAAGAAGGAAAAAAAAGAAACCCTACTGGTGACCTTTGACCTAGCTGGATGACCTTTACTTGGGTGTCAAACCTGGGGGGAAGGCCAAAGTGCAGGATCCAGTTGAGTCTGGCACCAAGTAGGACCACAACATCAGACTGGAGCAGAGCTCTGCAGTCCCCACCAAGACCATAGAACCAGTAGGATAGGAAGAGGAGGAGGAGGATAGGAAGAGAGGAGGAGGAGGATAGGAAGAGAGGAGGAGGAGGATAGGAAGAGAGGAGGAGGAGGAGGAGGAAGAGAGGAGGAGGAGGATAGGAAGAGAGGAGGAGGAGGATAGGAAGAGAGGAGGAGGAGAGCAGGGACAAAACAAAATGTAATGAAAAGAGGCTAGTTATAGGAGTGTGTAGTTGTTTGATTGACACCAGTTTACATTGACATGACCTGGCCAGGAGAGACTAGTTATAGATAGGGATTTCAGGAGTTTCCTGGTCCGTTCAAATGGTCAGGGAAATTCTTGGTCCTACTTATACAGTCAATGGTCTGTACATGAATATGATGCCAGCTGAGAGAAGGAGAGGCTGACCTGGAGCGGGAGGCAGCAACACAGTTGGGGTGATCGTCAGGCAGCACCCCTTTACCCATGGGGGTGGGCAGGAAGGGCAGGTCACACCCCTCCACCAGCTCCTTCAGAGCCCCCTCTGCTCTTCAATGGGCTGCACCTGCAGAGGGACACAGACAGAGGGCACTGCCACACGGATTTCAACAGACTGGCCTTCACAACTGGGATGCATTCAGCTGAGCAAAACGTTGTGCAACGTTCAGATAGAAATACAGCATGTAGAACGAACGTGCCTCTCGGACAGGTAGAATGAGAAATCATGTCAACAACATTTGTCGACTGAACGTGGCCCAGTTTTCAACTGAACCGTGGTACAGTGCTATATGTGTTACAGTGCGTCTCAGCTGGCTATTGATCTCTCTTGGACAGACGCACGTAACATAACTGGAAGTAGCGTCTGTCAACAGACTGGGATGTGACAACTTTGTTCCGGTACGCTGATTTTTCACCACTAATCATTTGGACAAATCCCGATTTCGCAGGTGCTCGCATCTTTTCAATTTCAGAACGGGAGGGGACATTTGGCCCATAAACTTGCCTGAAACTTGCAGAGAGTTTCCGTTTAGGGGGGTGGAGAGTTCGCAAGTGGCGTTAGTATCTTTCTCTTAACATCTCCCCAGACCTTAACCAAGTATCTGACGCAATTATGCAAGATTTTAGTTCTGTTTCCCCCAGATTATCTGGCTATTAAAAAAGCAATGCCTACATTTGCCAATGATGAGTAAAGGCCGTTTGGCTCCTTTCAGGACCGCCAGTGCTTCTGTGATCGCCATATGGTCAGCCATACTCACAGGAGGAGGTGGACTACAGGGCACCTCTCTGACAAAGGAAATAATAAATAATAGGTCAAACATTAAACATGTTACCTAGCAACTGTATTGCATATGTAAATACATCATGAAGGTCTATCGAGGCTTATTGCTATTCTCTGATGAGAATATTTTGATATAGTGCTATATTTTCTAAGTAATTTAATTTCTGGTTCACTTCAGACGTTAAAAGGTATAACAAAATAAAATAAAAATGACTACGGTGATGTGAATTCAGAGGTATACATATTCAACAGTAACGCATTAGTATACATTTTAAATGGATGAAAGACAGTGATGGCCACTAACCTGGCTCTGCTCCTGTCCAATTTAGCATTGACCATGTCCCCAGATATGTCTACGTATACAGCACCTGGACGTCCATACATGCTAGTGCGTGCTGCCTTAGACAGACCAAACACCCTTCCATTCAGATCAATTAAGGCTGTGCTGTGCTCTTATGAAGCAGTTAAGGTACCTTGCTAAGCTGGAAAATTAGAGGTCAGAAAACAGACAATTGCAGGTGATACCAAATGATATGAAGAGGACTACACAGAGGGAGTCAGAGTAGACTGTATACCTTCTCTACCACTGAGGAGATCATATCCAGACTGCTAGACCTAGCAGAGAACTTACTGTACAATCTGCATGCCTCCACCTGACAGAGAAAGAGGACCACAAATAACAAATTATTTCCTCTTTCAGCAATTAAACTGCTAGGGCCAGTTTCCCAGACAGAGATTCTCTATTGAGTTTGCTTTTTAGGCCATGACTAGGCTTAATCTGTGTCCCGGGATACCATCCCCTAATGTTCAATAGTCAGAAATGTCATGGTTGAATCGGTACCTGTGGAAACTCTTGAAACGCCCCAGTGGTCTCTTGGTTTTGATCAGAGGAGCCTCCAATAACAATCACAGGCCTACAGAGAGAGAGGTATCACACAATGACATCAACTGACAAGCTGAGATAGTTTGGAGTCCTCAGATCATTTTTTGCAGTGTGCGGATAGCATCCCTTCTTTTGAAAGGCCACTGAACATGAGTAGTAGGGTCTTCTGTTTGTGGAGTTCTAGCATACCAGCAGTTCATGTTAGCATTGGCCATTGCACCAAGTGAATGGATGAGTCCCGGTCCAGACACAACCAGACATGCACCTGGACTGGAGAGGAACAGACAGACAGAGGGAAAGACAGGAAGACAGGCAGACAGACACACAAAGGGTCAGACAGACAGGCAGACATAATTAGCAATGCAAAAAAGCTATGAAACTGACCCTCACACACTACACGCTCCTGTAGTCTATGTAAGGGTAGTTAATATCACATGATTTGGGGAGAGCTGGTTTAGTAATAAAAAGGTGGCTTAGGGCTTGTTCATTGCGCATTCCCACATACTTGATTCCTGAGGCTTGAGCTGCCATAGCTACTTCAATGACTGGAACACCAACTATTCCAAACATATATTCTACATTCTGTAGAGAGATACATGTAGATACAGTATATTTACATTTTTTAAAACATTTTTAGTCATTTAGCAGACGCTCTTATCCAGAGCGACTTACAGTTAGTGAGTGCATACATTTTCATTCTGAATTGTATATGAATTGTTACAATGTAGTTTAGATTTTCTTTGCATTGACACACACATTGGCATGCATCAACAAGGGTGTTAACACAGAGCTGCCAACTCTCACGCTTTCGCCGTGTGACACACGTTTTTGCCTGTTTTCACATGCACTCACGCCACACATCCAATTTCTCAAGCAAAAAAAATCGGCAGAGACTCGTTCGTTCGTTTTTTCAAACTCCCCGACGGTAGATGAGCGCCAATGAACCATATGTGCTGCACCCCGAAGTTAGCGACAGAAGAAGAGATACCATTGCCGTGAAAGTCAACATAAGATGAGCAGGTCACTACCTTTTTTTTTTTTTTGGCATTTAGCAGACGCTCTTATCCAGAGCGACTTACAGGAGCAATTAGGGTTAAGTGCCTTGCTCAAGGGCACATCGACAGATTTTTCACCTAGTCGGCTCGGGGATTAGAACCAGCAACCTTTCGGTTACTGGCACAACGCTCTTACCCACTAAGCTACCTGCCGCCCTGAAGAAGTCTGATAAGAAGCTGAGCTGAGACTAGGTATGTAACAATGAAATGTCGTCCAATTGAATACTCACTCTCTTAAACTTTAAATCTTGAAATAAATTATTTGTTTGTGCGTGTGAACATGATTTAGTGTGGTGAATGTAAACTCAGCTGATTTCGAACAGGTAAGATGTATTCCAAAGAATTTAACATAAATACAGGAAATGTGTGCAATAGAAGTAGGTATGTTTTTGTAACTGAGAGTAGAGTTATTAAACCAACATGACCATTTTAATTGTTTAAGGTTTCAAAGATGTCCCGTAAGAGACCTTTGCCAGGACAAAAGCAAAACCTTTTATTTTATTTAAAGAACCAGCCAAGTGAGAAAAGACAGACAAACACACTGACAGAACAGCCAGAACGATTGATAGAAACGACAGGACAACAGACAGAGGAGCAACACAAAGGACAGAGAGAGCAGGAGACAGGACAGACTGACAAACAAGCAGAGGAGCAACAGACAGGACAGATTGACGCACATGCAGAGGAGCAACAGACAGGACAAATAGAACAACCAACAGGGCAGATGGAAGAAGACACAGAGGGACAGAAAGAAGAGACCCCCCCAATCCAACAGCAGGGCCAGAAGAGTCGTGCTCTGGCTGGAGCAGCAACATATAGATCCATTTTCAAAAATGAGTGGACCTCTTCATGGCCATTTATTACCAGAGGGAGCCTCAACATGCACTACTGGTGTGCAGTCTGCCGTATTGAAAACTCATGTTGCCACCAGGGTGTGACAGATGTAGTGCGCCATATAAAAAGCAAAAGGCCACCAAGATAAGCAACGAGCTCTCCTGTCCACAGCCACAATATCCCAATATGCAATGGCCGTTCCATCTGTTGGGGGTATGTCTGCACAAGAGGTTAAGGTATGATATGTGTAATGATTCTGTCAAGGTTCAATCAAGAGTTTTGTGTTCTAGTTGATCACGGTAAAGTCATGGTTGATAGTTTTGACTAATTTGTGGTTTGTATTTCAGTGTAGTACAGTCCAGTTTTCTTAATTTGAGATCTTAGTTGCTGAATGTGTTTTTTACCTGTGCCCTATTATCGCAGGCGTCTATTTTAAATAAACTATGGTCTTTTGGGAGGATTAATAATTTTTAATTTCTTACAGACAAGGGCTGAGGTCAAAATGACAGCTGGGTTGGTAGTTCACAACGTCCCCCTAGCCTTTGCGGACCACCTGGGGCCTCTCCTAAAAGAATGTTTCGGAGATTCGAAGACAGCGCAGGAGTACAGGTGTGCCAGGACTAAGTCATCCTGCATTACCAATGAAGCACTCGCACCATATTTCACACAGGAGCTTGTGAAGGAGATGAAAAAAGCCCTGTATACCCTTGTTACGGATGGGTCGAATGACACTGGTATTTCACAAACTATTTGAGATTTTTCTCATCTGCAAAACATGTGCTTTGTGTATTTTTAAACATCTAATAACATGAACATCTGTATGATTCTAACTTGTCATTATAGGAGTGGAAAAGATGAACCCGCTTACTGTCCGGGTCTTCATGGGCAGCAAAGTTGTCCACCAGTTCTTAAATATGTGCACAACAAGTGGGAGGAGATGTGGGCCAGCAAGTGAGATCTTCGCCAAAATGAACTCCACCATAGAGGAGCATGGCATCCCTTGGGAGAACTGCATTGGTCTCTCAGTTTACAATGCAGCTGTGAACATTGGACCACGTAATCCCATTGCCTCTAGGGTGCTCCAGAAGCATCCCAACACCTATATTCATGGTTATCCTTGTCATGTGGCACATAACACCGCCAAAGCTGCAGGAGTGGGATTTTTTAAAGATGTTTTAAAGTGAGTTAAGGCCTGATTTATCTTTACATGTAACTTTTTATTTGTATCCTAATTACGTGCATTGACTGAATGCGTTACGATTGATTTATGCATTGCAGGTGTCCGGTTTTGATTTTGAGGATATGGTAGTGGACATCGGTTACTGGTTCAAGGGTAGCACAAATCGGAAAGGATACCTGTCAGGTATGCATGTTTGATACTATTAAGTGTAATACTGAAATGCTGAGCTGTAGAAAATATATGATATGGATTTAATGTCTAAAACAGAGTTTTGTGAGCTCCATGAAGCGGAGTACATGGAGGTCCTCCTGCATATCTCGGTCCGTTGGCTAAGCCTTGAACGTTGTGTGACCAGGATCCTGAGGCTGTATGAACCTCTGGCCAGCTACTACAAATATGCTAGTATGGTCATCAATTTTCTATTTCATTATGCAGCAACTACATGGATTGTTAGTCACATACTTGTATTAATGACAACCTCTTGTTTTGTGTTATTTATTGATTGATTCAAGATGAAAATCAGGCCAGGTTCAAGAGACTTGTGCAGACATTCACTGTCCCCATGACAGAAGTGTACCTGCTGTTCTTCCAAGCCACCGTACCAACTTTCACTTCTTTCAACTTGCTGCTTCAGAGAGAGCAGTCATCAATATTTTTGTTACATGATGAGGTGGGATTGGATTTTGCAGTTTTTTTTCATTCTGTGTTTCTTGCTGATATCTGCAGGGGTCCTCTAAAACAGGTTTCACCTACTATTTTTGTAAATGTCTGTTATAGATGGTGAAATTGGTACGCAAGCTATGTTCCAAGTTTATGGTTCCAGCAGCTCTGCAGTGCCATGAGGAGCCTTGTGAAATTGCCTTTGAAGAAAAGGCAAACCATTTACCAGGTTAGTATTTGACTATTATTATGATCAAACACTGTGATATGTGATATTTAGCCTTGTACATTATACCGATATGCTGTATTGGGTTCACAACCAGGGCTAAAATTAACAGATTACTCGACGAGGGTGACATCACACCACAGCAGGTGGATTCATTCCATGAAGCTGTGTTGTGTTTCCTAACAAGTGCTGTGGACTATGCACTTAAGAAGCTGCCACTGGAAGAGCCACTGATCAAGCACGCACAATTTGTAGATGTACGGCAGAGGGCTGAAAGTGACATCGAAGATGTCCTGTACTTTGTTGAAAGGTTCGTTTTTTTTCTCTAATTATTGTCTTTCATCTTAGCTAAAATACCCTGTGTTTTATGATGAGGTGTGTTCACTCCTAAACTGCACATGAGATATTCTTATTCTCCTCAAAGATGTGTATGAACTGCTGCTGGTTGATGACTATATACCTAAAACGTAACAACTTGTAACTCTACTTTCATAAATAGGTTTCCCCATCTCCTCCCATACCATTGGCCAGAGGAGCATGTCCTTCTGGGTGAGGAGTTTCTAAATTATCAGACCATGCCAATGATATCCCTGCAGGACTAAACTGAAATGGAAAGCTTCTGGGCTGAAATGGCAACCCGGAAGCATAATGTAATTTTTTTTTCCTTTTTTGTCTTTTCTTTTGGCAGGTGTGGCTTGGCTACATCTGTTGCTTAAAATTGTTGCATGCATATATGTGTCATGCATGTTTCAAATTATGCATGTTTTTATCTGAACTTTGTTAATGGATCAACCTACAGTATATTCACAGTATTAATCAATAAAAAATCAAGGTATGTTTTTCCATTGTGTTTTGGTGCATTTTCCATAGGTGACAGGAGCCAAAGAATTCGAGAGGCTTGCTGCCGTCGCCAAGCTTGTCCTGGTGTTGCCCCATGCAAACGCAGATGCTGAGAGGGTGTTTTCAGTTGTGGGACTGAACAAAACCAAGAGAAGAAACAGCCTAGCATTGGATGGCACCCTGTCCTCAATAATGACCATAAAGATGGCCAATCTGGAGCCCTGCTTCAAATGGGAGCCCCCCTCCGATATCATCAAGGCCTCCAAGAAGGCCACAGGCCAGTATAACCATGCCGACAGATCATAGACAAGAGGCCCATTTGAGATGAGCCAGGTCTGCGCAGAATCGATTACCAGCGATCACCGCCCAATGCATGCTGGTTAGATTTGTGTCCGACTTGATCCCGACTTTCTCTGACGTCATGCACACGCGGGCAACGATAACCTCATGAGATCAAGGCAGCCGCAGTTCTGAGATGCAGGCAGTGCAATTGCTTTTCACCGACTGCAGGACCCAGGCGGACCCAGGACAAAAACTCACTATGTTAACATATGCTATTCCACATAAACATCTAAATGTTTTTCTACAACAATATTAATAGTTAGCTATACCAGTGCAATGACCTATGGCACACTTTCACAACTCGTAGTGCTACATTCTCACTGCCAAGGACATGATCAGCGACTAATATATTCTTAGCAACACGGTTACACAGTATAACACTGTTTTATATAAATTGCACACACTTCACCTGAGCTTTTAGTGCCTCTGCAATGAGCTGAGCCCCAGTCACATCTTCCATTATTATTGTCGAGAAATCTGTTCAAAGTGCAAACGCGGTTAGCAATGCTTTCTTGGACTTGTTGTTCAGTAGCTTATAAATCGTGTTTAGATCTCTTGCAAATCATTAGTTTTTGTCTGCTTTCCAGCATGCATTACATGAGTAGCTTTTTCTTCTTCAGTGGGGTTTATAGACAGTTGGCATCCAACGTTATGGTGCATTACTGCCCCCTATTGTACAGAAGTGTGGACATGAGCCGTGCAATAGCAGTCATGAATATTTAATAAACTAGTAGCATTTTTCTTTTTTTATTGCAAGAAATACATAATAAGCCCTCATTATGTGTTTATAACTGCACTTAACTTAACACTTAACTCAATTAAGTCATTATGAGTGTATGACAGTATGAAAAAAAATAAAAATTATGCACTCACTAACTGTAAGTCGCTCTGGATAAGAGCTTCTGCTAAATGACTAAAATGTAAAATGTAAATGACTTGAGTGTATGCATTATAGATATAGGCTTTTTTTTTTTTTTTTTTTTTTTTTTTTTGTTATTTAGCAGACGCTCTTATCCAGAGCGACTTACAGTTAGTGAATAAATATATATATGTATATATTTTTTTTTACTGGCCCCCCGTGGGAAACGAACCCACTCCCCTGGCGTTGCAAACGCCATGCTCTATCAACTGAGCTACATCCCTGCCGGCCATTCCCTCCCCTACCCTGGACGATGCTGGGCCAATTGTGCGCCGCCCATGAGTCTCCCGGTCGCGGCCGGCTGCGACAGAGCCTGGATTCATAGAAAGTGTTACAAATGTTCTCCTGTCATCTTATAGGAGATCCATTCATGGATTTAGTTATGGCTTGAGAATGTGACTGGTCTACGGAGTTCTCCTTTATGTCTGTCTTTGTATGTGACAACAACTTTTCTGTATTATGTGTATTTCCACAATCAATAATCATAAACGGTACTTCACTATGAATACTTTTGACTATGTGATTTGAAGTACTTTACCGTTATCTTGCACATACATGAAGACTACTATAGACAGAAATCAATGCAGTAATGTTTTATTAAATAAAGGCTCTGATTAAAATATAATATTAATAAAATCAGGCATTTGGCTAATTCTTCTTCCCAGAAGCTCCTCTGAATGGTTTGGAGATGGCTCTGGAGAGAGCGTGTAACACCCTGACTATGAGTGGGCGTTTACGGGACTGGGACTCCTGGGGAGCAGGGGCCGGTGTGGTTGTCAGGTCCTCCTTGGGAGGGGAAGTGGATGGAACCTCTGGAACCTCACACTCAGCATCTGTCATAAGAACATTTCATAATCAGAAAATGAATGTGTGTGTTTGTGTCTGTCCGTCTGCCTGCCTGTCCGTCTGCCTGCCTGTCCGTCTGCCTGCCTGCCTGTCTGTCTGTCTGCCTGCCCGTCCGTCTGCCTGTCCGTCTGTCTGCCTGCCTGTCTGCCTGTCTGTCTGTCTGCCTGCCTGTCCGTCTGCCTGCCTGTCCGTCTGCCTGTCTGTCTGTCTGTCTGTCTGTCTGTCTGTCTGTCTGTCTGCCTGTCCGTCTGCCTGCCTGCCTGCCTGCCTGTCTGTCTGCCTGCCTGTCCGTCTGCCTGTCTGTCCGTCGGTCTGCCTGTATCTGTTGTCACTGTTTTAACAAGCTTGTCATAGGGTGATACATCAATATGACATTATCGATGCTTATCACTTACCCTGTGAAATATGAGTCTCTCTGAGACGTTTGGTAGGCAGTGCATCCTGTTTAGGGTGGCTCTTCGGTTCCCCTTTTGTCTTGAACAGCTGTTGACAAAACACATCAGGACAACTGAGCCTGTGTAAAATACAGAGTGTGCATCCCAAAATGCACCCTATTCGCTACGTAAGGCACTACTTTTGAAAAGGGCCCATAGAGCGCTGGTAAAAAGTAGTGCACTATATAGGGAATAGGGTGCCATTTGGGACATAGCCATTGACTCTCTCCCATGTGTATTAGGATTGCATTACAGCGTCCTCACTCAACCTCCTAAAGACAATGACAACAGTATTGTTCTAATGCTGAGAGACAATAGGGGTGTAGTGAATCTGTAGGGTAAAATTCAGCCCTGCCTTACAGATGTAATCTCAAAACACAGAGCACCCTACCTTAATCATGATCTTTGGAAACTTATGCATTTTCGGTAGGAAACGCCACTTCCTGTTCTTCTTAGTCTCTTCCCCTCTGGCAGAGGGAAGGCGGGCCATGCCGTCAGCCTTTACATCAGCCGGGCTAAGGCTCCTGGCAGGGAATTCCTCAGTAGCATTAAGGTCAGCTACAACACCATGAGTGATGTCACTTGTGGCATTGCTGGTGTCTGAGTGAGAAGAGCACGCTAGTGTGACCGACCTGTGTACAATAACTGGGAGAAGAGGACGCAGCCATTGAAGTCAGTCACTGCATCCCAAATGGCATTCTCTTCACTTTATAGTGCACTACTTTTGACCAGGACCCATAGGGTCTGGTCAAAAGTAGTGCACTAAATATGGAAGAAGGTGCCATTTTGGACACAACCAGTGAATTTTACATCATAAAACGCAATGTATTGAGCATCATGTTACAATTAAGTCCTATGCAGATGAAAATAGGTACTTTCACTTACCATCCTCCATTGTAGACTTGGACACATAAGTCAGGCTGTCCATCACCACGTCTGTCATCAACTTGATGACCTGATCCAAAACCATTTCAGCTGATGGTGGCAAAGGCCTTCCCATACACTGCCCCAGGAGTCTCCTAACAGAAGTCTGGGCAAAGTTGTAAATGAGCTCTGAGGCATCGTCCTTTGACAGCTTCCTCAGGGCTGGTTTAGGCAGCGCTGGTTGAGAGAGGCTTCTGTGGCCAACCATGGATTGAAGCTGACGGTTTATGGTTATCTCCTGAATGAGACCATGGACCTTTGCGATCAGGTTGCCAGATGCACCTTGAAGGGCTTCAACTGACAGGAGCCTATCCAGATGTTCTTCTGCTGAAGTCATCTCTGGGTCGTCCGTCTTCAATGTGTCCATTATAGTTTTAACTATGATATTGGTGTCAGATATGTTTATTTCTTGTTGGCTCACAAGCATTGACCGTGAACCTGTCTCGTCCATTGCGATAGAGGTATGGGATTCTGTCCTTGTGATCTCATCGGCAGCGCTCATGTCAGGCAACTGGTCAAGGCTCTCCAGTACAGAGTCTAACATGTTAGTGGCTATCAGACACTCCTCACTTGCAATCTGCCCAACAGATGAACTCTCAGAGTTGGCCACTCTACACTTGATCACATTTAGGATCAAGCTGAGCGTCTTCTTTGCAGTTTTGCTAAAGCCTTCTTGGCTGACTGCCACTGTTACGTCTTTTAGAGCCACAAGAGGTTTGCAACTTTCACTCAATCCACTGCCGTGGAGAGGAGAGGCTCTCTTCAAACTGTTGTTGCTCACAACTGACATACTCCTGGTGGGCAGAGTGACATCCTCACTGCATGTGTCAATTACATGGTGGTCTGTTGAAGAGCCACTCGAAGACAGAAGGGTTTTAGACCTTTTAGCCAAACAGACTTTTGACAAAGGCTTCTCACTTCTCACAGACGGAGGGCGGCTCCTGTCCTCAACAAGAGCAGTGTCAGCGGACTTAGAACGTCTGAGTGTCTCCACAGGGGTGGAGTCCAGCACATATTTGGCTGTGGTGACTGACACTGGTGGAAAAGAGAAAAAGATGTTCAGTCTATCCTTTACTCTGTGGTACATGGTTTGAGCAGCATCCAATAAGTTGTCAAAGACAACTCTGGGTTTGAGCTGGAACTCCAGCTTTTTCTCTCCTAGTGGGAAGGAGTCTGCGTCGTCCACAGTGTACTGGGATACACTTTCAAGGTCTTGCATGATAATATTTACTATATCTTCGGCTGTAGAAACCGCATGGTGTGAGAAGGTGGTGCTAGGCATGCTCTGTAGCAAAGAATGGCTGGCTTTGCTAGCAGCTCTGAGAATGGTCTCATTCACAATGTGTTTGGCCTTAGCTCGGAACTCAGCACTGTGAAAGCTCTGGATAGAAATGTTAGAGGTTCTGCTGGCTGCACTAAGAGATCGCGTGAGTGTGGCAATCTCGGCTGACGTCACATCACTCGAAATGGTGAGGTCCTCCAATTTCGAAATTATCGAGTCCAACTTCTGGTTGAAGTCGAAGGATGAATTTGACGTGCTCTCCCCAACGGAAGCGGAGCAGTTTTCCTTTGAAGTGTCCACCCTCAGCACCGAGATCACCTGTTTGATTACCCCTTTAGTGCAGGTGTCGAGGGTGAGCTGGTAGGCTGAGGCTGAGGACTTAGAAGGGGTCTTACTGTTTGTCTTCTGTACAGGAGACACTGCCAAAGTGGCCTCAGTTACAGGAGATTCCTGCACAGTGGCCTCAGTTACAAGTAGTCCAGTTGCAGAAAGCTCGATTTGCACAGGAGTATTTTTTCCCTCAGTGAGATGGTGGGAGGTGAACAGCTTCCTTAGTTTGTCCAGGGTTTTGGTATAAATCTTCTGGGAACCTGAACTCACTTCCACCCAGAACATTTTGCGACCTGATTTCGTACGCTTGGAGGCCTTATTGACCTCATATACCTCAAGCAGGTCGGAAATAATTCCACCAAAGAGATCAGAGGATGCCTCCTCAATATTCTCTGAGGAAACATGGACAGATAGGATTTCCGACAGTTTCCCACAAGTGTCGGTTTTATCCAGCGCAGCAGTATATGTCACAGCTGCATCCTGAATGACCTGAGTGATGCATTGCTCAGCTTTGACAATATACTCCTCCACTGGTTGACCATGGAGGATGTCAACTTTATCAGCAGGGAGCTCCTTCTGAATACTCACATTCTCCTCTGATGGGCATGGGTTGTTGAAGATAATGCTCTCAGTGACCATCTTAGAGGAGGCGAGAGATGAGTCGAGAAGCAGAGATCTGTATATTGTCGAGGTGGACATCTCTGGGTGCTTTATCACAGCAGCCACCTCCAAAATGGCCGACGGGCCCCGGAGGATGTCAGAGATATCCATGTCCTCAATGGTCTCTACCAGAGACGATAGTAGGTCTCTGGCTGCCAGGTTGGTAGGTCTCTGGTTCTCGAGCTCTGTTTTGATTGCTTGACAGGCAGTTACCAGAGCAACAACAGAGCGAGAACACAACTGCTTCAAGGTGGAGTCAGAAAAAGATGATGACAGATCTGTCATGGACATGGTGGAGAGTTGACTCTCAGAGACAAACGGGCTGAGTTTGACAGACACCTGTCTGACCAAGTCCCCAGCAAGAGCTCTCATATCTATTGCTCCACTAGCTGAGTTGTGGGAGCAGGCACTCTGTGGCCTTGACGGGTTCCTGTTATCCAAAAATCCTGTTATCCAAAAAACCTCAAGTACAAGATCCACAACATCGGATGACACTTCTATCATTCTGTTGTCGGACAGAAATGTACTTGGATGAATGGTGCCTGCATTCACAGTCCAGTCGCAAATGGAGTTGTTGGACTGACTCTGGACTAGTGGAACTAGACAGGTTTCACTTGGACCTTGGCCAAAGAGCTCTGCCATTTTGAGCAGAACTGATCTTAAGACCTTCGACTTGGAAATGTTCAGCAGTGGGTCGTTGTTGGACAGTCTGGTGGATGGTCTGCTAGCCGATCTGTGAACCACTAGGCTTTGTATTTCTGCCGAAATGGCAGTTAGAAAATAGGTCAAGGGGCTGGTCGCTCTCCCCTCATTTCCTCCGTTGGTTTTAGCCTTGATGATGCTATCTATGATGATGACTATGACCTGTCCAGCCAGAGGACCCAAGATGGCCTCAAGCTCCCTCTCTAACTCGAGGGGAGACTTGTGGCCGAGCGCAATATGCTCTATGGCATGGGAATACATCTTAGAAGTCGCCATGCTTAGCATCTCTTGGGCAAACTGTTGACTTGCTGAGATACTTCCAGTCAGCAGAACTAGAGTTCCCTGACTGACACTTCGCATTAGCTCAGCCCATCTGGAGTTGAGAAGGTTTATAACCAACTCGACAATACCCATCATAAACTTGCCGTCCGTTGACATTTTGCTAGGTCTGTATTTCTCCTGTCTACTCCGTTTGGGCGGCGGTACGATGTCACCCTGCGACTGGCCGCTCTGGACCATGTCGAAGACAGAGTCCTCAGAGATGCCAAACACAGATCTCAGTGGTGCTGAGTGTGGTCTGTGTCTCATCTCTCTATCGCCACCCTCAGGTGAGGAGACATATCGCTCATTGTCCTCACTCAGCAAAGAGGTCAAACACCTGCAGAATGCACAATAGAAATGAATAATACATGGTAACAAAATAAAAAAATATGATCCAAGAATTTGGGACACAAACTCAACCTTGTTATTGTTATTCAAAGGAAGCATTGTGAACCATCTCAAACCACACTCAGTCCAAACATTAACATTTAGAGTAAACTTTTTAGAGTGGTTGTGTAGTATCTAAGTAGTATTTCTCACTAAGTGGATCTGGAATGGATATTTGTACCTATAACAGGAAAGACCTGCAAAAAGAGGAGGGGATAGAGCTAGGTATCTGTGAGAGGAGGGGATAGGGCTAGGTACCTGTGAGAGGAGGGGATAGGGCTAGGTACCTGTGAGAGGAGGGGATAGGGCTAGGTACCTGTGAGAGGCATGGATAGGGCTAGGTACCTGTGAGAGGAGGGGATAGGGCTAGGTAGCTGTGAGAGGAGGGGAGAGGGGTAGGTACCTGTGAGAGGAGGGGATAGGGGTAGGTACCTGTGAGAGGAGGGGATAGGGCTAGGTACCTGTGAGAGGAGGGGAAAGGCGTGGGAGTGCGTGTGCTGCAGGCGGTTCTGGCGCTGGTGCACCTGCTGGGTCCTCCACTACAGCTGAATCTGACGCTGCGGCCAAGAGAGGTCACCTCTCCTGCCTCATTACTTCCTGATCCAGAAGAGCTTGGCGAATCAGAGAGCTCTATCTGCATGGTGAGGTCAAGGGCGGGAACAACCACAGTGGATGTAGACTCCATCACCCATGCTACAATATCCATGCACTTGGCACTAAACTCATGTCTGCTCATCTGCAATGTTAAAAGACCATCCAGAGTTAGTTTGTTAAAGGGGCTGCACTGATATAAAACGTAGAACCATTTACTCAAGCTAGTCAATTAAAGCAGTGGTTCAGGATTAAAGGTCCTGCAGGATTTCCACAAATGAATGTTTGGTCCATTTTACCAACATTAACTACTTTAGAGGTGACTATAACTCACCCCGGCACGCATATTCTCACTCAGCAGATTCCAATGGCTGAAAAGTAAATAAATGCAAGTACACAATGAACTACATGACATTACCTCTATTATCTTAGACTACGTTATGGATGGACATGACCTCTATTATCTTAGACTACGTTATGGATGGACATTACCTCTATTATTTTAGATTACGTTATGAATGGACATTACCTCTATTATTTTAGATTACGTTATGGATGGACATTACCTCTATTATTTTAGATTACGTTATGGATGGACATTACCTCTATTATTTTAGATTACGTTATGGATGGACATTACCTCTATTATCTTAGATTACGTTATGGATGGACATTACCTCTATTATCTTAGACTACGTTAAGGATGGACCTCTATGGAACTAGGCCACACCCAGACATCCCTGATTGGTTATTTGGTCCGTTGAGTCCTTTGTATTGGCCCGAGACTATGGGAGACTCTCAATCTCCTCACCTCCTTCTCAAAACCCATTGGATGAGAAGGTCAGAAGGGCGGGACCTCTGGCTTTCTCATCCAATGGGTTTTGAGAAGAGAGGACACGAGGAGTATGCAATTGAGATAGGGAACATATCTAGGGGATGCATGGGGAAGCCAAAGAGCAACTTACTCGTCCTTCATGTCCTGCACAAAGGTGTGTAGGTCTGGGTAGCTTCTCTTTCCCCTGCTGAGGGTGAGGCTGGTCTGGGAAGTTTCATCCTTATGGGTCACGGTAGTGAAGGTCACCACTGCAGCCTGATGGCGACAACAGAAAGCAGAGTTAGGCTGGAATTCAATTTTGCGTCATTAAAACACAAAATATCTCAATGAAATGTCATCCATGTAATAGAAAAATACATCATACCTCCTGTGACTGAGATGGGATGGCAACAGCCTCGTCCAACTCACTCTCTCCTTCAACCTCCTGTGACTGAGATGGGATGGCAACAGCCTCGTCCAAATCACTCTCTCCTTCAACCTCCTGCGACTGAGATGGGATGGCAACAGCCTCGTCCAACTCACTCTGTCCTTCAACCTCCTGCGACTGAGATGGGATGGCAACAGCCTCGTCCAACTCACCCTCTCCTTCAACCTCCTGCGACTGAGATGGGATGGCAACAGCCTCGTCCAACTCACTCTCTCCTTCAACCTCCTGCGACTGAGATGGGATGGCAACAGCCTCGTCCAAATCACTCTCTCCTTCAACCTCCTGCGACTGAGATGGGATGGCAACAGCCTCGTCCAACTCACTCTCTACTTCAACCTCCTGCGACCGAGATGGGATGGCAACAGCCTCGTCCAACTCACTCTCTCCTTCAACCTGCTGCGACCGAGATGGGATGGCAACAGCCTCGTCCAACTCACTCTCTCCTTCAACCTCCTGCGACCGAGATGGGATGGCAACAGCCTCGTCCAACTCACTCTCTCCTTCAACCTCCTGCGACTGAGATGGGATGGCAACAGCCTCGTCCAACTCACTCTCTCCTTCAACCTCCTGCGACTGAGATGGGATGGCAACAGCCTCGTCCAACTCACTCTCTCCTTCAACCTCCTGCGACTGAGATGGGATGGCAACAGCCTCGTCCAACTCACTCTCTCCTTCAACCTCCTGCGACTGAGATGGGATGGCAACAGCCTCGTCCAACTCACTATCTCCTTCATCGTCCTGCGACTCAGATGGGATGGCAACAGCCTCGTCCAACTCACTCTCTCCTTCAACCTCCTGCGACTGAGATGGGATGGCAACAGCCTCGTCCAACTCACTCTCTTCTTCAACCTCCTGTGACTGAGTTGGGGTATCTGTGTCTAGAACAGCCTCGTCCAACTTGGTCAGTCTCTCAGCCTCTCTGTGATCTTTATGGGATCTAGATAGAGAAAAGGAATCTCTCTTAGGTCACTGCTATAATGTGAGTGTGAGGATGTGTAATTATAGAATTAGAATCACAGAATTAGAATGAATCATTCTAGAATTAGAATAGAATCACTCAAATTATATGGCTCCAATACTCTTGAGATGACTCGGCCTATCCAGAGCCAAATATTTAGAGAATTCTGCCAACTTTTAAAAGGACTCCATGTTAGCGCCTTGGAGCCTTTCATTTATCCTTTCATTATAAGTAAATTCTAATTATAGATGTTCAGTTACATAGCATTGTTTAAAATGTCAACATTGCCCATGGGGAGCAAGCTGTCATATGGATATCTACTGTGTCATGTAATGTATACATAAACTCAGCAAAAAAAGAAAACGTCCCTTTTTCAGGATCTTTCAAAGATAATTCGTAAAAATCCAAATATCTTCACAGATCTTCATTGTAAAGGGTTTAAACACTGTTTCCCATGCTAGTCCCCTGTAGCTCAGTTGGTAGAGCATGGCGCTTGCAACGCCAGGGTTGTGGGTTTGTTTCCCACGGGGGGCCAGTATGAAAATGTATGCACTCACTAACTGTAAGTCGCTCTGGATAAGAGTGTCTGCTAAATGACTAAAATGTAAAATGTTGTTCAATGAACCATAAACAATTAATGAACATGCACCTGTGCAACGGTCATTAAGACACTAACAGCTTACAGACGGTAGTTATGAAAACGTAGGACCCTAAAGAGGCCTTTCTACTGACTCTGAAAAACACCAAAAGAAAAATGCCCAGGGTCCCTGCTCATCTGCGTGAACGTGCCTTAGGCATGCTGCAAGGAGGCATGAGGACTGCAGATGTGGCCAGGGCAATAAATTGCAATGTCCGTACTGTGAGACGCCTAAGACAGAGCTACAGGGAGACAGGACGGACAGCTGATCATCCTCGCAGTGGCAGACCACGTGTAACAACATCTGCACAGGATCGGAACATCCTGCGGGACAGGTACAGGATGGCAACAACAACTGCCCGAGTTACACCAGGAACGCACAATCCCTCCATCAGTGCTCAGACTGTCCGTAATAGGCTGAGAGAGGCTGGACTGAGGGCTTGTAGGCCTGTTGTAAGGCAAGTCCTCACCAGACATCACCGGCAACAACGTCGCCTATGGGCACAAACACACCGTCGCTGGACCAGACAGGACTGGCAAAAAAGTGCTCTTCACTGACGAGTCGCGGTTTTGTCTCACCAGGGGTGATGGTCGGATTCGTGTTTATCGTCGAAGGAATGAGCGATACACCAAGGCCTGTACTCTGGAGCGGGATCGATTTGGAGGTGGATGGTCCGTCATGGTCTTGGGCGGTGTGTCACAGCATCATCGGACTACGCTTGTTGTCATTGCAGGAAATCTCAACGCTGTGCGTTACAGGGAAGACATCCTCCTCCCTCATGTGGTACCCTTCCTGCAGGCTCATCCTGACATGACCCTCCAGCATGACAATGCCACCAGCCATACTGCTCGTTCTGTGCGTGATTTCCTGCAAGACAGGAATGTCAGTGTTCTGCCATGAAGAGCCTGGATCTGTTGGATCGGAGGGTGAGGGCTAGGATTTAGCCATTCCCCCCAGAAATGTCTGGGAACTTGCAGGTGCCTTGGTGGACGAGGGGGTAACATATCACAGCAAGAACTGGCAAATCTGGTGCAGTCCATGAGGAGGAGATGCACTGCAGTACTTAATGCAGCTGGTGGCCACACCAGATACTGTTACTTTAGATTTTGACCCCCCCCTTTGTTCTGTTAGTCACACGTCTGTGGAACTTGTTCAGTTTATGTCTCAGTTGTTGAATCTTGTTATGTTCATACAAATATTTACATTACATTTTTACATTTTAGTCATTTAGCAGACGCTCTTATAATAATAATAATATAATATGCCATTTAGCAGACGCTTTTATCCAAAGCGACTTACAGTCATGCGTGCATACATTTTTGTGTATGGGTGGTCCCGGGGATCGAACCCACTACCTTGGCGTTACAAAGCGCCGTGCTCTACCAGTTGAGCTACAGAGCGACTTACAGTTAGTGAGTGCATACATTGTTTTATTTGTTTATTTTATTTTTATTCTTTTTTTATATATATATATATTTTTTTTTCATACTGCCCCCCCGTGGGAATCGAACCCACAACCCTGGCGTTGCAAACGCCATGCTCTACCAACTGAGCTACATCCCTGCCGGCCATTCCCTCCCCTACCCTGGACGACGCTGTGCCAATTGTGCGCCGCCCCATGGGTCTCCCGGTCGCGGCCGGCTACGACAGAGCCTGGATTCGAACCAGGATCTCTAGTGGCACAGCTAGCACTGCGATGCAGTGCCTTAGAACACTGCGCCACTCGGGAGATGCGTTATTTACACGTTCAGTTTGCTGAAAATAAACGCAGTTGACAGTGAGAGGACGTTTCTTTTTTTGCTGAGTTTATATCTCAATGTCCCAACTCTCTAAATACATGGCTCTGGGCCTACCTCTCCATAGGCGGTGACCTTTGACCTACTACTGAATCTGTATCTGTAGGCCTATGTGATCCTGTAACCAGTCACAAATGTGTCATTAGTGTAAATCACTTACCTGACTTCCTTCATAACATCAGCTTCATTGATGGGGTCATCCAGGTCTATGAGGGTGAGGTCATTCCCATTGACCTCTGACCTCTGAAAGACAGCACAAAGTCATGTTTAGATGTCACCTACTGTGTCGCCTTTTGCCGTGTTCAAAACAACTGGGAAATCTCTGACTTCCGACTTCAGTGCGTTCAAGACAACTGGGAAATAGGAAAAAAAAACAAGCTCCGACTGGGAAAAATCGTTTTGAACAGTCATCCAACTCGGAATTCCAAGTCGGAAGCAGCGCGGCTTGGCGGGTCATGTTTTGGAGGACGCCTGACTCAACCTTCACCTCTCCCGAGCCCGCTGGGGAGTTGCAGCGATGAGACAAGATCGTAACAAGATCGTAACTACCAATTGGATATCACGAAAAATTGGGGAGAAAAAGGGGATAAAATAACCACCACAAAATGTAAAAAGGAATTCCAAGTCGGAAACTCTGGCATCTTTCTAGAGCTCCGACTTTACGACCTGAAGATCACGGACGTCATGATTTGACCTAGTTATTTTTTTCGAGTTCCCAGTTGCCTTGAGAGCACCATTAACCCAACTCTCATTGTCACATCATAATGCATCATATTCAGAGAAATATAATCACCAGAACATCATATCAGGTGTGCAGTTCAGTTTACCAGTCAAATTGCCAAGGTCAGAGGCTCTATCCTTTCTAGTGATTCTATTTCTATGGTCACATAATAATGCATCATATCTATGCTTGTGTCCGAAATAGCACCCTAGTTCCAATATAGTGCACTTCTTTTGGCTGGAGCCCTATAGAGTCCCACAGTATGAGTCATAATACCCATAAAACCTAGTGGTCTGGCAGCCTCTGGAACTGCCGTTCTGCAGCCAACAAGGCAGAGTTAATCTCAGCCTATGCTACCCTCCAGTCCCTCGACTTCTTGGCGCTGACGGAAACATGGATTACCACAGAAAACACTGCTACTCCTACTGCTCTTTCCTCGTCTAACCATGTGTTCTCGCATACCCCGAGAGCATCTGGTCGGCGCGGCGGTGGCACAGGAATCCTCATCTCTCCAAAGTGGACATTCTCTCTTTTTCCCCTGACCCATCTGTCTATCTCCTCATTTGAATTCCATGCTGTCACATCACTAGCCCATTCAAGCTTAACATCCTTGTCATTTATCGCCCTCCAGGTTCCCTTGGAGAGTTCATCAATGAGCTTGACGCCTTGATAAGTTCCTTTCCTGAGGATGGCTCACCCCTCACAGTTCTGGGTGACTTTAACCTCCCTACGTCTCTGCCTCATTTCTCTCTGCCTCCTTCTTTCCACTCCTTTCCTCTTTTGACCTCACCCTCTCACCGTCCCCCCCTACTCACAAGGCAGGCAATACGCTTGACCTCATCTTTACTAGATGCTGTTCTTCTACTAATCTCACTGCAACTCCCCTCCAAGTCTCCGACCACTACTTTGTATCCTTTTCTCTCTCGCTCTCCTCCAACACTACTCACTCTGCCCCTACTCAGATGGTAATGTGCCATCACAACCTTCGCTCTCTCTCTCCCGCTACTCTCTCCTCTTCCATCCTATCATCTCTTCCCTCTGCTAAATCCTTCTCCCTCCGATCTCCTGATTCTGCCTCCTCAACCCTCCTCTCCTCCCTTTCTGCATCTTTTGACTCTCTATGTCCCCTATCCTCCCGGCCGGCTCGGTCCTCCCCTCCTGCTCCGTGGCTTGACGACTCATTGCGAGCTCACAGAAGAGGGCTCCGGGCAGCCGAGCGGAAATGGAGGAAAACTAGACTCCCTGCGGACCTGTCATCTTTTCACTCCCTCCTCTCTACATTCTCTTCCTCTGTTTCCGCTGCTAAAGCCACTTTCTACCACTCTAAATTTCAAACCTATGCCTCTAACCCTAGGAAGCTCTTTGCCACCTTCTCCTCCCTGCTGAATCCTCCTCCCCCACCCTCCTCCCTCTCTGTGGATGACTTCGTCAACCATTTTGAAAAGAAGGTTGACGACATCCGATCCTCATTTATTAAGTGAAATGACACCGCTGGTCCTGCTCACACTGCCCTACCCTATGCTTTGACTTTTTTCTCCCCTCTCTCTCCAGATGAAATCTTGCGACTTGTGACGGCCGGCCGCCCAACAACCTGCCCGCTTGACCCTATCCCCTCCTCTCTTCTCCAGACCATTTCCGGAGACCTTCTCCCTTACCTCACCTCACCTCACCTCGCTCATCAACTCATCCTTGACCGCTGGCCATGTCCCTTCCGTCTTCAAGAGAGCGAGAGTTGCACCCCTCCTCAAAAAACCTACACTCGATCCCTCCGATGTCAACAACTACAGACAAGTAAGTATCCCTTCTTTCTTTTCTCTCCAAATCTCTTGAGCGTGCCGTCTCTAGCCAACTCTCCTGCTATCACTCTCAGAATGACCTTCTTGATCCAAACCAGTCAGGTTTCAAGACTGGTCATTCAACTGAGACTGCTCTTCTCTGTGTCATGGAGGCTCTCCGCACTGCTAAAGCTAACTCTCTCTCCTCTGCTCTTATCCTTCTAGACCTATCCGCTGCCTTTGATACTGTAAACCATCAGATCCTCCTCTCCACCCTCTCCGAGTTGGGCATCTCCGGCGCTGCTCACTCTTGGATTGCGTCCTACCTGACAGGTCGCTCCTACCAGGTAGCGTGGCGAGAATCTGTCTCCGCACCATGTGCTCTCACCACTGGTGTCCCCCAGGGCTCAGTTCTAGGCCCTCTCCTATTCTCTCTATACACCAAGTCACTTGGCTCTGTCATATCCTCACATGGTCTCTCCTATCATTGCTACGCAGACAACACACAATTAATTTTCTCCTTTCCCCCTTCTGATAACCAGGTGGCGAATCGCATCTCTGCATGTCTGGCAGACATATCAGTGTGGATGTCGGATCACCACCTCAAGCTGAACCTCTGCAAGACGGAGCTGCTCTTCATCCCTGGGAAGGACTGCCCGTTCCATGATCTCGCCATCACGGTTGACAACTCCATTGTGTCCTCCTCCCAGAGTGCAAAGAGCCTTGGCGTGACCCTGGACAACACCCTGTCATTCTCTGCTAACATCAAAACGGTGACCCGATCCTGCAGGTTCATGCTCTACAACATTTGCAGAGTACGACCCTACCTTACACAGAAAGCGGCACAGTTCCTAATCCAGGCACATGTCATCTCCCGTCTTGATTACTGCAACTCGCTGTTGGCTGGGCTCCCTGCCTGTGCCATTAAACCCCTACAACTTATCCAGAACGCCGCAGCCCGTCTGGTGTTCGACCTTCCCAAGTTCTCTCATGTCACCCCGCTCAGTTGAGGCTCGCATCTACTACAAGACCATGGTGCTTGCCTACGGAGCTGTGAGGGGAACGGCACCTCCTTACCTTCAGGCTCTGGCACCCCAATGGTGGAACAAGCTCCCCCACGACGCCAGGACAGCGGAGTCACTGACCACCTTCCGGAGACACTTGAAACCCTACCTCTTTAAGGAATACCTGGAATAGTATAAAGTAATCCTTCTACCCCCCCCTCCCCCCCATAAAAAAAAAAATAAGAAAAATAAGTGGTTGTCCCACTGGCTATCATAAGTTGAATGCACCAATTGTTGAATGCACCATTGTAAGTCGCTCTGGATAAGAGCGTCTGCTAAATGATATAAATGTAAAATGTAAATATACTGATAAAAGTCAACTTGTCCGAGAGAGATTGACATAGTTACAAAAACGTCACGCCAGGGTAAGCCTACACGAAATACAGCCCTTATTTTATGTGTTTCTAAAATCGGCTATGGGAAAAATGAATGGTGGAAAAACGATTGGAACCATGTCCCTGTTTGACCGCTAGGTTTTATGGGTATTATCACACCTCCACTGTGGGACTCTATAGAGGGGTTGGTTGTTAAGCAACAAAACTGGCATGCAACTATGGGGCAAAATAGACAGGGTTTGACTTAGACTGTTGACAACATGTAAACTATATTTAGTCTCTAAATGTTTAATGCAAACATAAATACATTTGAACAATGAACTCGTCTCAAATACATTGTTACAGTTGTTGTTGGTTAGCTAGGTAGCGAATTTGAGTCATTGCATAGACATGATATCAGTCAAAACACCTCAAAACAAGACATGGTATCAATAACACCATACAACAAGCTGAAACATGCCACAGAGCTACGATTCCCCACATGGCAGCTTGTTGTTAGCTGAGGTTCAGAATCATAACAAGATACACGACTTCCGGCCATCGATGCGCGAGCATCATTTTCGTGACGTCAGCCAACCCTTCTATGGCTCCTGGTCAAAAGTAGTACACTAGCCTACATAGGGAATAGGGTGCCATTTTGGACGAATTCATGAAGGTGCTGTCATAACCTTTGACCCCCATTTGACCCTACTGTACCTTTAGCCAACTCTCATGACTCCCCGGCCATAGACTTTCTAGTTTGATATTACAGCATGAATAGCACATTATTTCATTTGTTAAACAATATTTAATCCACAGTAATTAATATAATTGAAGATTTAAAAATAAATAACATGCCTACCTTGAACTCTTTATTCTCCATCTCCTTGCAAAATCAGCACATTTCCTTGCCAAAATGAACGCGCATCCAGAGCGAAAACAAACGCAATCCTCCAGCACTAGGGAGGTTTAGACTGAACTGCTCCAGCGGTTTTTCATCAGTTTCAACGTTTATCAGTGATGACGTAACAATGACCTGTACAGATTTGACGCACTTTCGATCTCGTGCTGATGCAACACTCTGTGTTGTTGAAAGCTCATGTATGGAAATCCTGCGAGTTGTAAACAAATTTAGGCTATAGTTGCCCTTAAAACTGTAATGTTGAGGACGCCATGAAAAATAAAATACATAACCCACACCGTTAGGCCAAGGTACATGCAATATTCATCACTTTGCCAATAGACTTCTTGTTCCTTGTTGTATGTAGCCTTTCTTTTGGGATTAGCACCACTGTCACCTAGAAATTGATACTGCGGTTGTCACATAAAACAGATAACCCATAGTTCATTATTAAATAACATAACTCATTTCTTTATTTTATTACTCATAAAATATACAGCAATCTTCAGATACTGAAAGAATTCATGGGAGTTTCGATTCAGTCACTATTTCATATGTACATGCTAGTTTCATCCTTTTAAAGAAAAAAAGGACACGAAAAAACCTGTGAACCTCCTGATCCTGATTTGACGAACATAGCATATGTATTGTACATATTTCCAGTTTAAATTATTTTAAAAAAGAGACAAAACCATTGGTTTACAGTGTTTCTCCTCTCCAAGGGAGGCATGTTTTCCCCCTCGTATGCCTCGGAATAGTATCAGTGCTTTTCACAAACGTTGTAGTACTTAGTGTGCATCATTGTTTTCGCTCATACAGCTGCCCCTACTCTCCTAACCTCCCCTCAGTAACTAAAGAAGGCACAAAATGATGACATAAATATCACAAGAAAGAATATATGAATTAATAATTTACTTTCTAAAATATTTTCTAGAGGGCAAAGGACAGGTAGGTTTAATAACGCAAATGTAAAAAGTCCTGTCGCTCACATACAAATGCAAAATCTAAATGGCACCCTATTCTTTATAGAGTACACTACTTTTGACCAGAACCCTATGGCCCTGGTCAAAAGTAGTGTACTATAAAGGGAATAGGGTGCCATTGGGGATGGAAATTCTTTGAAATTACTCATGAGAGCAAATACTACGATTTTTTGGTTCCCACAGAGGGCCAGGAGCTTAAGACATGAATGATATTATTAAAATGTTTGTTCATAAAAAATAAATGATTTCCCCTCCTCCCACATGGATTACAGACAAGAGGCTAGGTGCGTTCTGACTGTCTTAGTGTGCGGATAAACATGACCATCACTCTCATAAAACTTAAATGAAACATCACTCCTTATGTTTTTTCTCAGGCCAAAACGCTCAATCCCATTTCTACTGTCAAAACAGGTTTTGAAAAGGCTTCTTCCACATCTTTTGGTCCATGTCTGTTTTTCACTCAGTGAAGTGCTACTATCCCCTTGGACTACAGGTTATTGCCGTCATAAGGTGTCCGTCTGTCTGTTGGCTGGACAGTTTCTACCGTTTAGGACCTTTGTGGGTAAAGGTAAAGGTGGGGTATAGCAGCAGCAGTTCCTCTGAAGTCCAGTATCTGCTGGAAGGACACCTGGTGGTACGAGAGGATGAGTGTGGCCAGCCAGCCTGTTGTGCCTCCCCCTCTCCCTCCCTCCCTCCATTTCTCTCTCTCCATCTGCAGGACTCTTAAGGCTCCTGTGCGGACTGTCTCGGCTCGTGCCCTCCCAAAGCTGGCTGTGGTGATTTAAGACACGGTGTGTATGTGTGGATTTGTTTGTGGCCTCTGCCCCACTTCACTGTCCATCCGCCTACCCTTGGCTCCCCTCCTGGGCAGCGACCACCACCCCCCTCAGTATGTCTCTGAGTCTGAGTCGTTGAGTTCCTCATCCTTGTAGAAGCCTCCATCGTGGTCGCGGTGGCCGATGTTGTTGAAGCTGCAGTAGGAGCTGTGCTCGCTGCGCAGCACGGGCAGGCTGTCGAAGGTCACACTCTTGGAGGGGCTGGTGGTGTAGTGGTTAATGGCACTGAAGGACAGGCTGGGCGCCGGGTTGCAGGGGGACACGGGCATCATGGTGGCCAGGATCAGCGCCAGGCAGTCCGCCACGTCTTTGTTGGGGGCGCAGGCCAAGGCAGGCGTGTAACCTGAGGGGTTCAAACAGAACAGCAGAGGGTCACTTCAGGAGCATCACCGTTTACTATAACACTTTTGGTGAAAAACATGAAATAACAGCAGGCTAGGAGATACAAAGTTAAGACAATAACCAAGCAGTGGACTAGAGAGAAACATTTGTGGACACATTGAGAAGAGAAGTACAGAAGAAAACGGTGTTAGCGTTATGGATCTTACCATTGTCATCGACTGCTAGCACGCTAGCACCCTTCACTAGTAGCTCCTGAACCACCACCGTCAGACCATTTCTGGCTGCAACGTGTAACGGCCTGAGGAGAAAGTACCGTCAGATTAGCCAGCAGCAAATGAGGATACCTCCCAAATGCCAGACTATTCCCTATATAGTGCACTTCTTCTAATTCTTCTGGCCCAATTAATACAGCTGAACCATACGTACGTCTGTAAGGCTGCGTTAGTCGAGTTGATTAGGTTCCTGTCTGTAATCTTCTCCAATATCAACAAAGCACTGGTTTCATGCCCCTTTAAAAACCAGAGTCAAACATGTCAGACCAAAATTTCAACCAGAGAGAGCCAACTGTTCAGATGAACGTCATCTTCATGTGGGGATG